>NC_046613.1:8447913-8751162 GCF_900324465.2 Anabas testudineus | reverse complement strand
AAAACACGATCTGCAGACGTTGCCCTGGACAATTGAATTTGTTATGAACAAGTTTTTCCATTTCTTAGAATATTAACTGATCAAAAAAGTAATTAAAGGAATTAAATTGGCCAATTTAGTGGAGATCAGAAAAGCACAGAGCGTCCTACATTCAGCCTTTCATCCACGCCCACACAAACATACTGCACTTGTAGACCAAGGTGGTCTTTTGTCCAAGTGATCCACAAAGGTATTCACCGCTCCGCCTTTTTAAACTCTTGTGTACAAGTTGTCGAAACTATTTTTTCCCTGTACCCTCGTCTCAAGACACATTTATATTCCAGGCGGAGACAAGCGGGCAGCCAAGGGGACCTTGATGTGCCCAGAACAAGTTTAACATTTGCCACCGTATAAAGTGGCTTTGCAGCCCAGCAAATGAGAAATCTCAGACATTTGAAAATTGCCTCGCCACCCTTCCTGCACGTAAAAAGCTTTCTGTCACCTCATTTTCCAGGAGATTCTCTCTCTCTCCATCCTTGCATTTCTCTTTGTGCCTTTACCTTGCCCCTTCTGCTTTCTTTTCTCCATCAGTATCTTATTCTCTCTCTGTCTCTCACTTTGCTCTTTTTTATTCACATGTACCGGATAGTTTTGCCTTTTCTGGTCACAGAGAGCGAGGTAATGCGTTTTGCAGAAAGGAATGGGTGATAGTGCGCTTCCAGATAACTCCTTGCCTTGCTGGGTTGGCTGCTGGCTGATGAGCAGCTGCGTTGTATGAATAACGGAGACCTGGGTGGCTTTCAGCTGTAAGTAATAGGTTTCTATATAGTTCTGGGCAGCCCTGAAGCTTCCACCATCAGGGTGCTCAGCAATGTCACCCCTGTTTTGTGTAACGGAGCCTGGTCAGTGTTGTGTAGTACACAGCCTCTCTTGCTTTTTATCTCCTGGAAAAGTAAGAATTATAGCAGAAAACCATCTAAATACATATTCCCTCACAAGCACTCTATAAAAGCACCTAATGCACTTTGTGTGAGTTTGGATATGTGCAGTGAAACACTTCAGCATAATTGACAGCACTTTTCAGCTCCGAAGTGATAATGCTGGAACAAGTACTGTCTAATCCTTCTTTCCCTCCTTTCATCCCTCTGTCCTTCTTTGCCCAACTCCTTGATTAACTGCACCTTTTTATGTGAGCACGAGGAGCTCCTCATTCATGTACAGCAGAACTTATTAATAATAATTTGCATTTGTACGGCACCTTTCAAAATAACAATTACCCAGTGCTTTACAGAAAAATAAAAAGCATTAATCATAATTTCAAAAAAAAGTAGTAAACAACAGGAAAGTAATAATGCAGGAAAAATACGAAATGAATCAAAATTATCTGCAACAAAAAGGAAACAGGCAAATAATCTCCAAAGAGCACTCAAGTGTGTGTAATGAGTTTATATTGTGAGCGTGCATGCCTGAGTGCTCAGTACTGACACATGCTTCTGTCCATGTCAGTCACACTTCATTCACTCTCTAATTGCACAGGTACACTCACTTGCATCCCCCATAGGCATTTTAAACCATACATATCCAACAAAGCAGACTCCATTTAGCTACAAAACTGTCGGACTTTCACATCGTTCATAATCTGCACCTGCTTTGGCCAGGCTAAGTAAGGTGCTGTTATGGCCTGAGCGTTTACAGTTTGTGTGTGTGTGTGTGTGTGTGTGTATGTGTGTGTGTGTGTAACTAGGACGAAACTGTCTCTGGCTTGCTTTGTGTGACTGATCCCATATGGTGGGTTCTGAATCTGATGGCAGTTTCTTCCTTTTTGGGAGCGCTGCCATATCCCATCACACCAGTCTACTGGCTCCCATTCCCTTCCAAGCGTATACATACAGAAGCAGACCTAGCAAAGCATCAGGGGAAATTTATGGCTGCTTAAGATTCAAGTTCTCCCCTCATTCACTCAGGCTTGGCATTTAAGCGAGGCAGAAAGAAGCTTTGGCTTTTCTGTATCTGCATCTCTTTTCACACACTTTGCTTTACTTCCTCCTGCTTTTACTACCTCTATCTCTCATCTCTTGCCACTCTGTCCTACTCTGTCTGTATGGATAGTGAGGTATTGGAGTGAATTATCAGTGACTCATCTGAATTGCACTGGCCCACAGAATTTTATTTTATTTATTTATTTATTTTTTGATCTAAGGTGTCTCACTGTTATGTGAAAGCACATGCTATATGACAGGTGCAAACACATAACTGTCTCCATTTGTGCAGACTGAATGAAGTGCTGAAGCCATTTATGTATAACACAGTGTGACAGGTTGTTTGCTAAAACCGTAGTAATATCGTCCTGCTAGAAAAACATTTTTTCGTCACTATAAGGGTGATCTCATTATTTATTTGAAGGGACTCATACACAGACAATAATGGCAACAACTCCCCATGTGAAACCTGCATCATTGTGTGTAATGTGTGACTCTGTGTGCAAGGGCTGCAGAAGCAGTTTCAGTGTGTGGTGATGGAGTGACAGACAGGCGGCCGGAGTGATTAATGAGCCCACTTAATAATGCACCATGGTGAGGAGAGAGTGACAGGACAATTTGTGAGAAACAAAGAAAAGAACAAACAGAAAAATTGTGAGTCATGGATACAGATGGTGGCAGACAGATTGGCAGCTAAATTTATCCAAGTATAGATTGGCAGAGCACGTTAGAAGGTGAGACTAGGATAGGACAAGATGGAATGACAGATGGGCTGGACTTTCTCCATGAAAGGCTGAGGTTAGTCCTGTAAAGGTTGAGTACAAACTGTGACAAAATGCTTGGCTCTATATTTTTCTACAGAGGGTGCCTGTATTTTTGCCTGCCTGTCTGTCTGTAACTGTCTAGCTGTCTGTCTCCCAGCCTGTCTGTCCCATCTACAGTATCTGTGACAGGCTGGATAGGGAACAGTGCAGTCATCTGACATGTTGAGACCAGGCTGGATTTCTTCGGGCTGGTATTACACACACAGCAGGAGCGCTCATGCTGACTTTCAGTAGGGGATCACTCAGCTTAGGTTCAGTGGAGTTACATAGCTAGGTATAGGACAGGACCAGGTTACATTAGAAAAAGGTAACGTGTTCCTGTGGTCAGCCACACTTGCTTGTAAACCAACAAAAGTTACTGAAATCATGATTGGACAGTTATAGTTTAGGGGTGGGACATCCATTTATACAAATGAGCCCAAGACTTATACTGTAATATAAAGCTCATACTCTTTACAGACGATGGAAAAACTCTTCCTGCATCTTTTAACATCTTAGAAACTGTTAGGGTTAAAGACATTGTGTGTTTGTGTGGTTCATTTTGTAGGGTGTGTAATGTCATGTCTGATTTAAGTGTGCTGATTTTTTGAAAGGACTCATTCAGCATGTTGGCACATAAAATACACGCACACACAAAAAACTATGTCCTAGAATTCTTTCATCTGCACGAGTCCTATTGAGGGGATACAGTGGAGAGATAACCTTGCATCACAATGGGAAAGAGGGTAAAAAGAGCGCAGAACTGGCAACTCAGAGGTCAAAGCCTTAATCGAACCTCTGCTGTGCAGCAGAGGCAAAGGACATGATGGGTAAATTGAGCATTCCGAGAAAAAGAGGTTATCCCACGGTTGCACTTTTAATTCAGTGTAGACCTTTGAGCTGCAGAAAATGGCAAAATTATCCATTTTAAGAGGATGCAAAAAAAAAAAAGCAGAGGGTCAAAAAGAGAAGGAGCAGTCCATAGCAGAAGAAACATAATAGTATATATTTAGCACAGCTCTGTCCCTGGTAGCTATTGATGAATAGGCGATAGAAAAAGAAGTCTGAGGCTATGAATTGGTTATTAAACTCTGTGGATCACTGTTTCACTCATAGTAATTGGTCCAGTTTTTATAATGGTTATTATGTGGACAGTATATTTACCAATAAGAACAATCTAAAGCCAGGTGCATTCAGGTACTGCACATGTAGTTTGTGTTAGCACAATTTAATTTGTTACTGTATATGATGATTTATGAAAGTAGCAACACAACACCCACCCAAACTGTCATTTACCTTCATTTTTACTAAAGCATGTTTTACTTTCTAGTGTGAAATCTGTTCTGCATCTCCTGACTAATTAGGGCTGCCCCCTGTGAATTCGATAGTGTGAATCATTTGTCAGAGAGCCCCAGTTCTGTTTTCAAATAGTCATGTTTATTCCCCTTTGTCACACTGCGCAAAGCAACACATTAGATAGTGTTGAGTTACAATGTCTTACAAATTTAGTACTCTCGTGAAATGAGCAAAATATTATACAGTATACTTTGGATACACTTAAAAACCACCCAAAGGAGACTCTAATTACAGCTCTTAGATTACCCAACAGGTTTTTCTACCTTCTAAGAAGTCAGTAGTCAGTAGGAAATCATCTTTTGTGGTTGATGTTCTGGAGGAAAACACCAACTGACAAAGAAACATGAAAACTTTCCAACACATTGTCTTTCTGCATTTGAAGTGATTTGAACCTGTCATGAATACATGAAATCTATACCAAACACTCATAGACCCTTGATTCAGCTTCCGTTCAGCCATGGCATGGCCAAAATATTGACGTCAGTGTTTTTCTCCTTAGCTGCACCTTTGAGATTCACACAGAACAACCAGCGCTGCTGAAACTGACACTGGCTATCTGTGTGCAGGATCTCCACTATTAGCCCCCAGATCCCCCACGCCGCCATCTGACTGTAGTTCTCCTCCTGCCCTCAGGCCCCACTCGGCCCTCCACATCTCCAGAGATGCCATATTCATTAGTTACACTCAGGATTTCTCACAGCGGGGGGCTGATCTACCTCACTTGGTCTCCATCCTTTTGGTTTGTCTGACACACAGATATTAGCTGGCAGTCAAATATACAGTACCGACATTAATGCTCAATTTGCAAGTGCACACACATACACATGCGGGTGCAAGGAATTAATTCAGCCTTGTTTGTCTTTTTCCATGTCTTCTTTGCTCGTTCGCTCTGGCTACTTGGTTGGAAGCACTCTGTCAACCGTGCGAATAAAACTGTACTGGGGGGAAGACGTTTTTGCTAAAGAAACATTTTCCACGCTGTGCACTGAGCTAGTTACTTCACAATGCATGTTTCATGCTCCACATCAAAACAAGTCACTTTCTCTGAGGTATTAAAGTGAAAACTAAGTCAGCGTGTGTGTAAGACAGAATTCCCCAGTTACTTAACACACACAAAATCTCTCTGTCCAAATAAACTTATGCAGACATACCATAGACAGCTCCTGTCAACCTGGTTCTCAAATAGATATTTTTCTGTGTTTAATGTGACAGCAACAATGCTGCTTTGATATTTTTCTGCTTGGCGGACTTTTCAGCATTCAGCGCGCAACAAGGGAACCCAGAGGTCCATCATGTTTGATTTGGCTCTAGTGTTTTTATCTGTTTCTATTGTTAAAATGCATCAGTATCTTTCCCTGTTGTGCAGTGTTTTGACCAGTACAAAAAGTCTTATATATATATATATATATATTTTCTGCTCAGCTAGTATTCTGTTAATCCCACACCGCATATCGACAAAGATGGTTTTATTTACTAGATACAGTGTGGACTGTAGGATGTTTCTACTAGAAATGTTGACTTATATGCAGTTTTCATGGCCCCACCCCTTTAACTCATTCTCCATAATTGTATAACATTTACCTGTTTCAATTCAGCACATCAGTAAAATATCTTGATCAAGCTTAGTTGAGTTAGTTTCTTTGTTCAATTGGATGCAGTTAAACACAACAGTAAACACTTAAAACTGAAAAAGTTAAGGGTTTTGTTTGATTCTATAAAGACGGCTGATATTTAACTGTAACTTCACTGCTAGTGGCTCAGTGTTTACCAGTGTTGGCTCCGTGATAGTGCGGATTTCAAGCCAGGTGGTGTTGGAGAGCATGGGTTTAAACTGAGCATCTGCGTCTATGAAACACCCTGGGAAAGTTGCCAGTCAGCCTGGTTCTTCTTCTGCCTGCTACCCAGTACATGCTGGGGTAGGTTTAACCACCCTGTGGCAATGAATAGGGGGGAAAAAAAAACTAGTGAACAGTTGAATTAAGCCTTTTACATTACATCAGGGACAGTACTTGTCTGCAAAGTGAAAAAATAAGACCAATTCTTTGTTGTACTTAAAAAAGATTAAATGGTCACATGAAGTCAAGTTTAGTTGTTTAGCTCTTAAAAGCTACTAATGATGGCCTCAAAGGACGACTTTCCTCTCACCCACATTAGTAAATAAAGGTAAAGAATGGACTGACAGCACTTTCCCTTAAGGCCCTCGCTGAGAAAGGGGAAAAATCCCGTGAAAAGAAATTTCAACCAGTGACTCATGCGAGCACACGCTGTGATTTAGATGAACCTCACAAGGGCAATGTGTTGATTTCACTTTCCTTTGTGTACTCACACTCCCTCTGTCTCTCTTCATCTCTGTCTCCAGGTGCAGCAGGATGCAGAGCCGACTGCCTGTATGTAGACTGCAGCCCCTGCTGGCGCTCCTTCTGCTTCAGACTGCAGGCTGTGGTAAGTCCTCATTAAACTGTGGGCAGTCCCCATCAGCTCACCTGCAGTGTTTACAGTGCATAAATCCAGATAATGCCACCGACTCCAACCTTTCACCAATCTCTCCCATGGTTACCAGTCAAATTATTAAAACAAGTAATATAGTGGTACAAATGCTTGTGGTCTCCCTGGATTCCAGGTAAAGTTTCTACCCATTACCCCAGATGTACTATTCATGTAGAAGAACCACTGTACAGCACATCAGCACTGAGAGTTCAAATCCACTTGGTTGTAAAGCATAAGAAAATGCAGAGAGATTTTGTGATTAAAGTAATCAAACCTATCTTTCCAGTCAGAGATAAGTAAAACCCACGTCAAGCCAAAGAGCACGCAGTCGGAATCAGTAAGATAAAAATGTACTTCAACCGCTGTCATCAGACTCCCTGTAACCCTCCCTCAACACTTTGTATAATATATGAAGTCATTTGAATGACTAATAATTGACTTTTTTTTTCAGTCATTTAATTATTTGTTCTATTAATGATCAGAAGAATGAAAACTGTCAGTCACTGTTTCTGATGTCACACATCTCACAGTTATTTAGTGATTGAAACATTTGAAGGATTCTCTCAAGAGTGTCACAAAGTGTCTTCATGTTGCACCCCATCATTCATACTAAGAGACCGACTGAGAAATTATGTTGTCAGGGGCTTTTAAACTCAGATTTTTTCTACTATTATATTGCCTAATAACCCATCCGTGCTAAATTTTCTCATGCTGCCCGGGGGTCGTTCACTGGGCTCAGTGTTAGCTCACACTGGCTAAAATTATATTGGAAAACCAAAAAGCACATACATGAGTGTGTGACCACCACGGTTTCACAATGAATCGCCCTTCTATTGTCCACAAAAGAATGGCGGCAATCTACAATCTGTAGCTCACAGTGGCAGTCTGGTGTGAGAATAATGAGCCCATTTCGTCACATATTAGTCTTCTTAAATCCTTTCAGTCACACTGACATTTTCTGTCAGTGTGTTTATTTCTCTCTGTTTCTCTGCATAGAGGTGTTCCTATCTTTGAGTCTTGACAAACCTTTGCTGTTAGATGCTAGCCCCGTTTACTGTCCTCGTTTTCTCTGCTCATTATTACCCCAACAGCACTTATTAGAAAAAAGGCAAAAAGATAAGATGTAAGAAGAATAAAAACAAGATCTCCAAAGCTCTCAGCTATTTCTGAGAAAGGGAACTGATTTTGATGTTTTGTTAAATCACTATGATATTTATTTATAATATATATTTGCGGAATTCATTAAAATTCGCTTTGATTTGTCTGAGATGCTGGAGTTGAGGATCTTAATCCTCTCATTATGTGTCAGCAAGTTACCAAGACTCTCGCTCACTCGCTCACTCGCTCTCTCTCTCTGAATTTGTTTGCATATCTGCTTTACTCTTTTTAAGCCTTTGCTTTTGCTGAGAGTGACAGTGTGACAGGCAAACACATAGTGGGGAATTCAGAAAAGAGCAGTTTTTTGTCATACAGTTAAATACACAGAAACTTTCTTGAAGCTCTCAGTCATTTGCCTGTCATTTATCTGGTCTGGTTGTTTCGCTGTCTCCTTGTTTGACAGTTTTATTTGTGTATTCTACAGAGTTCTGTGGAGAGGAGCATTCAACACAAGCATCCTCGAGTCTTTCTTTGCCCTCTCTGTTCTCCGCCTGTGCTTGCTTAGTGTGTGTCTGTGCGTATTTGCTATGTTAGTGAGTATGTAGGACAGACTGCACACCCACTCACTGCTCCTCGTGGCCTCCCCGACCGTCTGCTCCTCGCTGCATTTGTATTGTTTCTGCCCTCCGTGGAGGTAGAGTAAATCGACAGACCTGGCACTGGGGCTTTTCTGTAACTTAAGGATCAGATTCACAGCAGTGAGATGAGAAAAATGCAGCCAACTCTGTTTTTATCTGTATATATATGTGTGTGTGTGTGGAAACCCTTAGGTTACATCTGCCCCTCACACACAGAGCTCACACACTCATATGTGCCTTTTCAGAGTATATATGTCATGCAAACACACTTCCTCCAAGGCAGAGTCTTTCGGAGAGAGTCTTTTATTGTATAAATGTCTCCTGTCCTTGATTTCTTTCTCTCCCTTCATGCATTTTGTGCTTTTTTTCGGCTGAGTGACTTTGGTAATAGTCAATAGGAGGTAGAGGACTACAGGGAGGGTTGGCACTGAAGCTCACCCTGTGACACTTGACAGCTTAGAGATTGGAAAGAGGATGGTGTGTGAGGGAGGAGGACAGATTAGGGCTGAGCTGTTTGCACGAGTGTGTATGTGTTCATAATTGTGTAAGCATACCTGCATTTTTGTACAAGCAATCCTGCATGTGTTTTTTGATTTTTATGTTGGCTGTGTGCCACACAAGATAAATGTATCATTATGCTACAGGAGGTGCAGAATTAGTCATGGCAGCAGCCACTGGGGAGCTCCAGTGAAGCCTGACATGGCCTGGTAGGAGTCAGCTCAGACAGGCAGGGGGCTGGTAGATGATGGTTGATATTTTTCACCAAGAAAGGAGGAGGGGGAGACATCAACAAGCAGCGTGACTCAGAAAGGGCTTGAAGGTTGATTAGAATCGTCATATTGAAATGGGAGAATATGTCTGTACAGTAAATGAGAAGATAGGGAATCATATGAAAAACTGGCATTAAAACACTGGGAACACAAAAAAAGTTATATTGGCACTGAAGAAAAGCATTCAGTAGTGAGAAATAGTCGGCTCGCTGTGCCACAGTGTCCACCTGGAACTGTGGACCACTCAGAAATCTGAAATCCATAAGCGCTGTCTTGTCTACCCTATAGGTTCATTTGTAAAAACAATCAGTCTTATTTCTGAAAATCATATTTAAAAACCTGCCTAATAAATCATGCATTTCACAGTTGTTGAAGTTAGTTGCTGAAGTTAGCAGTGAAGTTAACCAGCTGCAGAAACAAGGGCTTGTTTCAGCAGGCTTTATCCCCAAAAACCACTTCTATCAAGAATAAATGAGATTCTCGAACAAACACGTACAAATTCAAAAAAAAAAAAACCTAAAAGGAAAACTCCATAAGATTGCAAGTGCGTGATCAATGAGCAAGACTGTTTTTATTGAATTTTGTAATACCTGAGTTTTATTTATTTATTTGTGCTGTTTTTTTCTAGTAATAACCTCTTATTTTCTTCGCTGCCAATACAGTGGTCCAAATGCCAATATTCCAATTTTTTAATTCAGGCTTTAAATTCTTATCTGTTTGCTTAGTTAATCCAGATGGTGACTTTTTTTTCTGCTGGGCAGTGTACGTCATGATCCTATAGAGCAGTATAAACTGACTCATTGGTAATAAGTGCATTTGTCCATTGGTATGATCAAATTTAGGGCATGAGTTAACAAGAGATGATGAGAGAGATGAAGAGAGAAGAAAGGGAAGAAAAAGGGGAAGATAGAGAGAGAGAAAGATGAGAAATGACAGGGATGCATGCAGAGAACAAATGGAGCACAGCAGAAAACATCAAGATGAGAGAAGGAGTAGTAGGAAGGGAGGAGGAGGTGGCAGGTGAGAGTTGGAGGGATGTTTGTGGGGACAAGATCTCATGCAAGAGAACGTCAGCATTGAGACATCATTTCCAAACCCTGCATGACGTCCGCCTGGCAGACATGCTTTGCAAAATAAATGTGTGTACACACACAAACATAGACACACACACACAGTTTGTACATCTGACTGCATGTGGCCTATAACTTTGTGTCTTATTGGCATACAATATTTGAGATTGTGTCTACTTCCTGTAGGGGAACGGTGTCTGCACTGCAGTGAAACATAGACCAGATAACAAACACAGCGGAAGGAGATGGAGGGAACCCGTTCTTCCTCATTCAATTTACATGACACATTGCATAGCCTCAGATGTGGTCTTTGAAGAGGCCTTCCCTTGCTTGCTTGGTTGGGGCAGTCTCCGCCTCAGCATATTTTCTCTCTCTCTTCTCTCAACAGTAACATATCAGTTTTTTAAGAGGAGCCACCACCCTGTTTATGTTATTTCCTCCACGTCCCTGTTCTTACCATTTGTTTTTGTGCGTCATCCAAGGTCTTGTTAAAAGGACACATTTCTCTACATCCCACCACAAAACAATAAAGTGAGCGAGCAGTTTTGTCAGACCGTCCGCTTCCACAAAAACAAACCCGCACTTGTCGCCGCTGTCCTTGAGATGTTTTATTCATATTAGAGGATAAAAAGGAATCAAGTAAGTCCCACATGTCCTAAAAAGTTTCACTTTACTTTTCTGTTTAGCTTTTAGTGTGTTTATACTATTTCAGCAGGCCCTGAATTTCATCTTTGGTTTGTAATATTAGCTTTAGATAATAAAATCGAAATGTCTTCATGGAAATGACCACAAGTAAGTGTCGCTGTAGGTGTTAGTGTGAGCGTGACTGATGTTGACAGTACTGTCTAGAGTTGACATCACATTTTGTACTGTGCATGTGTGGAATGTGTCCACATTCTGTAATGTAGTATTTATAGAAACATGTGCACATCTGTAGTGTGAGTGTGTTACCCATCAGAGGGGAAACCCAAAGCATGAATTAGCCTGTAGACTTCTCTGAGGTGTGCTGGGATTTTTTCCAGCCCCCTCGGGACCCTTTACAGTACAGCTAATGGTTGGATGTTTAAATGGATGCAGCATCGAGTAAAGTCGTGCTTAAACACAACTTAAAGAACTCAACTCAAACACCTGTCTCAAATGTCTATTTTCTCTTTACTTTCCCCAAATCCAACTCGGAAATTCCAGAAAGAGTTTGACCTGGACCTGCTGGAGTCTCGTTGTGTGTGTTGTATCAGCTGTCATTTCTTAACACAGTGATCAACTAATAGTAGCATGCCTCTGTCAGACAGCTCATCTGTCGTGATTTATGACCTGCACACTCTTCTGCACAAAAACACACACTTACACAAACAAATAATCAGCTGACACGCAGGCAGCAGGAGTGGATGCACTCGATCAGTCCCCGTGGCTCTCTCGGGCTGACGGGTTTGATGTGGGCAAATTGAAGACAAAGGGACCTTTATCACTGGAAAAGCCATTGCAGGCACCTCCGAAAGAAAGCGAGAAAGAAAGAACGAGAAACAAAAATGATGTTTGCAATTGTGTTCCAATTACAGTGAAAATGTCATTACCCGCCCACCCTATGTCTATGTGCAGCTCTATGCCAGCCACATGAAGGCTCTCTGACTGTGTTTAACAATTGGAGGGCACCTCTATAGCGAAGACAGATGGACCAACGGTGATGATCAACTAGATGCCACTGTGAGCCAGCAGAAAGAAAATAAGAAAATCCGAGCTGTACCGGCAAGCTGTTGGACATGGAGCTTCCAGGATGAGGTGGAGGGTTCCTCCCCTCGCACCGTGCCCTTCTCAACACAGACAAAAACACGGGACAAGGTCAAAGAAAGATTGCTTATTAACATTTAACAAATCCCAACTTACTGGCTTAGACCTTAAAATTTAATGTTTTCCAACGGAGGAGGAGTTTTACTCTATTCTACACGCTCTTCCTCAGCTCTGTCCTTCTCGCTTTGTATTGATATTCCTTCAATATTTCCTCCCCCTTTTATCAACAGCCAGGTGAGCCTTGCTTAGAGAAAGGGGCTGACAAAAAGCAATATGAAACACAGATAGATATCCAACAAAAGGCAGTCTTGTGTGGGGGGGTTATGCTCATGTTAACATTTCCATCTAAATGCAGATTTGATATAGCAGTGGCATTTGGGGGCCGTGGCTCGTTTACATTCATTACCATGACAGAAGAGACAGAGTGATGTTTTGCTTATATCTTTTTTTTTTTTGTTGTTGTTTTTTTCACCTGGTCTCCTCCACAATGTAATTTAGACTCCTCAAGAAGGGAATCTGCAATTGATTCAATTTGATCCGGTTGTGCAAATTGCAGGTCGGGCCGGGAAACAAAGATAAACATTTTGTTCAAATAAAGTGGACAGAAGGAGTAAAAAAAAAAAAAAAGCGGGAGGGAGAATCCGAATGCGAATGTGATTGTGAGGCTCGGTTGGCTTTATTTGCAGCACTGTCTTGCTATTGGCAACATAAGTAGTGTAATGTTACCCAAATGGTGCTTATCCAGGTGGAACCTGGCAAGAAACTGGCAAGCAGATTAAACATTATTGATGCCTTTTAGCTGAGGAATAATTTTGCCTATTTTTTTTTTGTTCCTAGCAGGCTCTCGGCAAGGTGGTTGAGAAATTGCAGTCTGATTGTCTTCTGGGACCACACAAGTGTCTATGTGTGTGTGTCTTTGTGTGTCTTGGCGAGGGAGGGGCACACACGCTCGACTGTGTGGTAAACAAAGATGAGCACCGCATCCCCGAGGGGGATATAGCAAAAAAAAAAAAAAGAGTGACAGCAGGGAGTGCAAGCTGATAGCCTCCTGTGAAAGACGTGTCCTTTGAGTTTATGTGTACGTGTGTGACAGTTTCCTTCTTTTGAGAACACACACACACACACACACCCACAGACCAGTGTGAACCTCAGTGCAACTCTTCTCTTAACTCTTAACTAACCAGACTGCGCCCACCAGTTGTGTGTTTGTGTGTGAGCATGAATGTGTTACCACAACAGGGTTAACGCACATCACCTCCCGAATCACAGATCACATCTCTGCTTTTTCCATCATGTCCTTTTGACTCATGTTTCACATCGTTGAAAATTGCCACTTACACTCCCATCCAGCTTTTCCCACTTTTACTTTTTGTTTATGTGTTTTGTTTTTTCGTTGTTGTTGTTTTTCGCTCTCTTGACTGAACAACGCTGCGTCGTGTTTCATTGGAGTCAATTGTGCTAGTTCATCTTTTCCATAGTATCTGTTTTTCCCTCTGTCAGTGTGAGAGAAGAGTGCATTGCTGCTGCTATCAAGTAAAAACATATTCAAAAGTGAATCAATTTTCTTCTACATCCACTTCCATCATCGAGCACATTCCCGCGCTGGTCATGTGAATCATAAATTGAGAGGCCAGTTTGTGGTGAACAATGATGAGAAACTTAGGAAAATAAGAAATGTGATCTGTGGTTTTGAGTGTTTTGTTGATAAAATGAACAATTTAGATCCAGTGAATAACCTATTATTATTATTATTTAATCAATTAGTGACCCGGATCTTAGCTTTACTTTAAATCCAGTAATTGATAAATTCACAAAAAAAAAAAACTCCCACTCCCACAGATTCTTAAAATGATTCACAGTGAATGAAGGACAGAGACGGGTGGCATCTAGCCTACAGATGGATTCATTTTAGGTATGAGGGTGCTATCAATTTTTTCATTTGCTGTTTCAACAGAAAGAGAAAAGTTATATTTCCCCAAATCTGAAAATACTCCTCAAGGATAATTTTTCCTTATGCACAAGAAGGGTAATCATTCGAAACAGTGGTCTTGTTGAGAGCAGTCTATTATTTTGTGACCTACTCTGTTTTGCCTCACCTCCCTTCTCTACTTCTGTTATCCCGCTGCCTTTGAAAGCCTTGTGCATTTAGTTTCACAGGTCACCTCACTCGACGGATTGAACTCCTCTCTAGTGCAAAACGAGAGGCCATTTCGGGGCACAAATGCCGCTTGATGCTGCCATGCGGAGGAACATAGATCAGCTGATGAGAGAGTTAGACAAGTAGCGCTTGTCTAAGACGATGTCACTGGGAGAAGCGGAGAAGTGGGTATTTATGCGAGTTTATGTGCCTGCAGGGAGGAGAAAATGTGATGGGAGGGCTGATGTTAAGCTATCAAGGAAGAGGCACTCAGCTTCTTAGCTTGAGCAAGTGCTACAGCACAACGACCGCAGGAATGAGCAATGACAGCAATTCACACATCTGTTATATGGTATGTGTGCTCAAACGCACATTAACCATCCAGTGTGGAATGAAAGATGGTGGCTTCAAATCTGCATGTGTGTTTATGTTTGTGCAGCAGATTCAGTTGAAGTTGAAAGTCAGTCATGAAGTGACGGAGGGGGGGATCAAAACCTGAAAGTTGAATATAAAACACAACTAAACGTTTATAGATGGAAGATTTATGGATGAGAGGTAGAACTGAGTTGAAATGCTCATGTGAAAGCCTGCAGACGATCCTCCTGGGGGGGAAGAGGGAGGATGGCTGCAGAATAATCACAGAGCACGGAGAAGGACGGAGAGGTTGAGTTGCCCAACCTCTACTTAACTCACACAGCGATGTGCCTGTGACCGCTGGAAAAAAAAAAAAAACATTGTTCCACCAATCTGCCTTTTAATTGCAGACAGGAGGTGGCTGCCCCTGTAGCATGTGGCTTCAACATGCATCCAGTCAAACCGGAGAGGAGCAGCACACACCGAGCGAATGCAGTGGAAAGTGACACTAATGAAAAGGAATCAATAGGCGTTTTTTCTTTAGGCTGTTAAACCACACTGTCTCTTCCAACCACCCTCTTTTTTTTTTTTTTTTTTGCTCTCTTCTCTTCGGTCTCTTTCTCCCTTCGCTCATTTTTCATACCTTTCCATTAAATTTCCTCCAGCGGGTTTATGATATACTGTAGCACAAACATAACAGCCCATCACTGACCATGGCATGGCTCAAAAATAGCTGTTTGAAATTGCATGCACTGCTGCCAGGCTTTGGAGAGAATTGAATTACACACTAATATGTGTGTTAAATGGACGTTTAGTAAAGAAAGGGGAATCATGACTGATAAGAGAGTTACAAAACAGTCACATGAAGATTTATGTGTAAACCGTATTCACACACTGTACTGCTCAGTAAACACGCCATGATAGAGCACAGAGATCACCACCTGTATTACACCTTTGTAAGAGAGTGGAATTCACATTTTCCCTCTGCAATGCAAATGAGCCACCTGTGTCCTTTGAGGTGACAAGGTGACACAGGATTAGAGTATAATAATGCTGCATGACATAACTGTAATTTTAGTTTTACACTGGTTGAGCGAAAAGAAAACTCTCAAAATATGCTAAACAAAATGGCTGACTCCAGTGCTCTTACAGATGCATCACCCTATGAATTTCTTGTAATGATAGTGTTTCTCCCTGTCATAAGCTGCTTTTATGATTCCTTGTATCTATGTATGTGTTTGTGTCCGCTTCAAAGAGTATTGGTTGGTATTGATCCTATATGCGGATTGAGGTTTGATAAAAGGACGTTTGATATCTTCCCTCCACAATGCAGTCCTGCCTCCCTCTGTTCAGATAGCACAGTAATGGTTTGCTCAATCAATGACCACTAATAAGAGAGCCTCTGTTTTTTCCCTTTTACACCTCAACCTGAGGGATCTGAAAAATACACTGACACCAGGGCTCTTGTAAATGCATCTCACTCTTTCTTAGAATGATACTCTTTCTTCCTGTCATCATTTGTTTTTATGACAATAATATTGGTGTCCATGGTGCTAGTGTGTTAAGCTGTAAAGAGGTAGTGGGTATTGATCCCATATCACGGCTTGATATAAGATATATAAGAGGACATTGGATATCTTTCCCCCACAATGCAGCCCTGCCCCCCTCTGTTCAGGTAACACAAGTAATGGTTTCAGTCAGTCAATGACCAATAATCAAAGATCCTATGTAGCTTTTCTTTTACTCTATGACTTGGAGGATCTGCTCGAACAAAAGAACCCATAAGAAAGGGCATGTTTTCTTTTACAAAGATTAACATACTTTTTATGTAATTAGAAATAACATTCTGAGGCTTCAATTACACGACAACATTGATTCACCTCTCCTCTCCTCTCCTCTCCTCTCCTCTCCTCTCCTCTCCTCTCCTCTCCTCTCCTCTCCTTCCCCTCCCCTCTCCTCCCATCCCCTCCCCTTCTCTCCTTTGCTCAGGCATAGTCAATGGCGACACCGTGGTGAACATGCGGAAGGTGACCCATCAGACCATTAGTGAGGAGCTGTCCAAAACCGTTCTCCTTCCCTGTCTCTTCACCCTCCGCTCCAGTGCTGGTTCAACCCATGAGCCCCCCAGGATCAAGTGGACCAAGGTCTGGGGCCAGAGAGGTTCTGATGGCCTGCAGAAGGAACAGTCGGTCCTGGTGGCCAAAGACAATGTAGTCAAGGTACACCAAGGGGGACAACTGATAAATGTTTGGTGCCACGTTTGTTGGAAAGTTAGTCTGGATCAGTGATGTGTAACAGTAACTGTAAGTTTCCCTCAGTAATTTTCATTATTCCTTTTTGTCTGCCTCGACTTCTCTCCTTTCTCAGGTGAAGAAGGCCTACCAGGGTCGTGTAACGCTGCCTGGTTATAATGAGAGCCGCTACAATGCCAGTCTTGCTCTGACCGGACTGCGTTCCAGTGATTCTGGCCTGTATCGCTGTGAGGTTGTGGTGGGAATCAATGACGAGCAGGACACAGTTCCCCTGGAGGTCACGGGTAAGTGTAAGCAAGCAAACCAGGGCAGCCATTTGGACAGAATTTGACTCACTCATGCGGTGGTAAATTTCATGTCAGTTTAGAGCAAGCTTAGTTGTGTTCCACTCGTGTATACGAGGATAAAAAATGTGAAATTTCGGTTTTCTGCATTGATTTGTCATAAAATCTGATCTTTTTCTAAGTCAAGAGTATTCAAAAATATGATGTGCCTAAAATAAGAACACAAATTATATTATTAAAATATGATCTTTTAGATCTTTATTGAGAACCACAAAGGAAGCTGCTGCTTACTAAAAAGAACATTGCTGCACACCTAAAGTTTGCCAGAGAACACACTCCACAGCAGTAAATGTTTTATTGACTGATGAAACTATATTAAACTATTTGGAAATTAATGCAGAAAACCATGATATTCCAAAAGGTTCACATACTTTTTCTTGCCACTGTATTACCAGGGCATACTGGCAAGTGAATCCCTCCTTGTGGGATACTTTGAGCCTGTATGTCAGACATTGTTATACATCTCCATTGTCCAAACATTATGTTTTGGAAAACATGTTTTCCCATCCCTGCTTGACACAAACTTTAAGTATGTAACTGTATACCTAGAGCCTTGGTAAAGGCTCTGCTACATTCTAGAGATTGTACTGAAAATCGCTGATAGACCGTCTATTGTCCTCGCACCAGCTAATGGTGGGCAGCCAAATCTCACCACAGGAAAAGGCTGACACGTGCAGTCAGCGGCACTGCGCTCTAATTGGTGAGACACAGCCAATTGACCAGTCAATATGTGCCAAGAGTAAAGAAAGAAGATGGAGACGAACGAAGCAAGAAAGACACGGGCAACAGGGGAGGAATTAAGCAAGTGAAAAGGGACATCTCATCGGGGCTTAGACATACACAAATGAGTCTATGAGCAGAGTAGTGTGGATTAATATGATATTGATATAGCCGAGCGGCATCAATACCTGCTAATTAATACATTAAGCACTGTGAAGACGGCTGTGGTCTGCCATGTAGCGTGACTGCCAATTAAAACTAAGCCCTGGAGATGGCTACTCCCCACCAGCTACGTAATTGCTTCGTCTGATGGAGTGGTTTTTATTGTGTGTTAATTAACTGGCCAAAAGTGGGAGGACACAGGGTCCCCCAAGCGTGGTAACGGGGATGTTGCTTGCTGCATGTGGGATGCGCTCAAAAATGTTCACCTGAGCGACATGTGGCAGAACTGAGGCATTCTGCGTTACTTTCATCAACAATGTATGTTCTGGTATTACTCTGTGTCTTGTTTTTAGGACTAATGTTAGCTCGTATAAGCACAGAGATGTGACAAGTGTATAGTAGCTAATTCACTCTGCAATTCCCCGTAGTCATTATGATAATAGCTTATTATTAAAAATAGTGAGTGACCTGGAAAGAATCTGATGCTGGCGCTGCAGTTAAAATACTACGACACAGAAATTATGGTTCTACTACGGCGAGCGACCTCCAGGTAGTTTGGTAATTTCACAAACAGGGATGTCCTGGATACCAGGTGATGCAGTAAATGATTTGCCCATTTAGTTAAACCACTGAGAGCCATGGGATGTAGTGGTGCCACTTGACAATAGCGCAGGCTCCTGGGTCCCTATCTTATTGGTTTCATTAGACTTCCAGTGCATGAACAGCACCTGAGTGGCTCAGGTCAGTGGTGTTTAATGTGTTCTAGTTCCTTCACCTTTTCCCTATCATCATAAACAGCCCTGGGTGTATTGGCTGTATTAGCCTGACATGGAAAACAGGGTCATTATTATTCATTGTGTCAGACCTTGAGAGCAATAGGGCAGCCGTACAGGACTAAAGTGGGGAGAGCTGATTCACAGAGACAATCATTTGCGTGTAGAACAGCATAAATGGCGTTAATTGTTTTGAATATCACCCCTCACCGGTGTAGGCTAATATAAAATGCATTGCTAAAGTTCGTAGTTTGGTTTCATTTAAATCATTGTAAATACAAGTGATTCGATACTGTACTTTCCTGCCACTTGAAGCAATAATGACGAGAGCCGAGGGACACCAACTGCTCAGCAGTGCTGCAATGAGGGCATCCTACAGTCCCAAACGGTGCCTTCCTGCTCGTCTCTCTAGAGACTGTTTGGAGATATGTGGAGATGCAGAGGGTAAAAATAGAGGAGAGAAATACTGGGCATACAAACCTCCTGTGGAAGGAGACTGGGTTCCCCTTTACTGAAAGGGAACACATTAGTCTCTCTTGCATACATATTAGCCAGCAAAGGTAGCATCTCTGTTTGGACAAGATCCCACAGCCACAACGGAGAAAGGACACATGCTGAAAAATTAGGAGAAGAGAAAAGATTCCAAACGGATTTGAGGTTTCTGTGCCACATCGTTGAGAATCAGACCCAGATAACAAAATGGCTGGATTGACTGTGTGTGTGTGTGTGTGTGTGAGAGAGACATACAAACACACGCAGTCCCACTTGCTTTCTGCACCCAGAGCCCCGAGTGCTAATGCTCAAATTGCCATGCAGGACTCCATCTCACAAAAATCTCTGTCACTCTCCCAGACAAAGCCGGCGATGATAAAGGAGCCGTGTTAGTAGCCAGACGCCCACTGGCTTTCATGTCACTGGATGCTCCTCAGGGAAGGAGCACTGCATGAATGGCAGGCAGAGGTGGGAGGTGAGGGAGCTTTAGATGGACACTTTTGAAGCTTTTCCATTCGCATGTAAGTGGAATATATGCTCCTTTCACAGCTTAGGGAATTGTTTTGCACTCAGTTTCCAGTTAGTTTTTCCTTCTGTTCTTCTTAAACATCACTTTTTTGTATTCCTGTCTACCTCTCTCCTTGAATGCAGTCTATCACTGCCCGCTTTAATGTGTGCCTTCTTTGTCTTTCCATCATGAGCGTGAAGGCAGGCGGAGTGCGGCAGGGAGACATTGCTTGTACTGTGAAAGCAGAAATATAAACACTAGCACTGTTTGTCATACACTGTATCCAAGGGCAACATCTCTTTTCTTTAATGATAAGCCGACCGGATATCTGATGCAAATGATACTCGCGTGTGCAGGTTGCTGAACCTGAAAGCTGTTGTTTCCTCCTGCACAGATGGAACAGTGCCAGTGCGTGATGAGGGTGTCTAGAGGGGTTTGCCTTTACGGCTGTGATCATGTACATGCTCGTGTTTTAATTGTTCAAGGTTGGAGTTCATAAATATTTCGGTCACCCGCGGGGTGCAGTCCGAAAATTCATGCCGTTGGTTTTTGGGACATCCGTCCTACCTGTTATCACATCTTTTGTCTCTCCACTCCCTAGGTGTGGTATTTCACTACCGGGCCCCTCATGACCGCTACGCCCTGTCCTTCACTGATGCTAAAAGAGTGTGCATTGAAAATTCAGCGGCCATTGCGACACCGGGTCAGCTGGAGGCTACCTTTGCAGATGGATATGACAACTGTGACGCCGGCTGGCTGTCCGACCAGACTGTACGGTGAGGCATTCAGCTCTGAGTACATGTGAAGCAGGTGGTTCAAAAGCCACGTTTTTATGGTGTGTTACTGTGGGAATAACTCAAGAGAAGTCATCACTCTGATTAATAATGTGACGCAACACAGAATCATTGATGCTACTGTACCAGCATCACTAAACTATGATTGTAGTAAAAGAGATCCACAAGGGTGATATTTCAGCAAAGCAGTCTGCATACAGAAGAAAAGAAACCATGGAGAAGAAGACTAATTAGCCCCCTGGTTGGAGTTGGCATGGCAACAAATGATCACAGCTAACCAAATGTAATGGGCATTATGAACACAGTTAGAACGACTTTGAATGTTGAAAGTGCTTCCTGGTGCATAAACAGTAGTGACTGATCGATCAAGTCTCTGTCTTGTTCAACCGTTGTCTAATGTTTGGATCGGTATTTAAACCTGTCACTTTATTTATGAATGTACTGAACTAATTATATGAATGCAGCGCGGTGTTGCTGGCAGCTCCTATTTTTTGGACCAGGCTGCTATTTCACAATCTCTGTCAGTTGGATGTTTGATTATTTACCACATGATCAAACATTGTAACCAAAAAAAAAAAAAAGACGTCTTGAAACAGAACATTTTGTGAATAATGTAGAAGTCCTGCAACGCGAGAGTCAAGTTGATCTTTATAGAGTTTTCTTAATTGTGCAACATAATTGGACCTAATGGCTTGTTTTCACACTCGAAACACAGTTAACTACATCTGCCCCCTCTGTGCTGTCAGGCGCCTGCTTGTGCTTCAGCTTGCCACCTTCCATTAGGTTCCTCTTAACATTACGAGTCACAGCCCATCTCTCAGCAGTGTTTTCCATATCTCCATTTTAATTTCAAATCGCTCCACCAGCCAAGCAGATTGACTGTTGTCTTCCTGACAGTTTTTCACAACCTTCCCGCGGTGCAGCTTCCTTTCGCTGTTTCTTCCTCGCCTTCCGTTCTACGTTCCTGTTGTTTTCACTCGGGAGCTATCTAATTGGTCGAGATCCAGGAGGCTCCCACTGCACATCAGCCAGGAGGAAAGTGTCCAATTAATACGGTGGAAAAAATACAGACATCAGCCGTCGCTTCATCAACCAGCGAGCAGAAAGAAAGAGGCTGAGGCCAGAGACACTACAAGGCTTAGTTCTCTTGTTATACTCTGATGAAAACAAGCTCTCTGAAAGAAAAGCACTGGAGGTCTATGGTTATGTGTGGGCAGGTGTGTCTTCTCCATGTATAAGCCCTTATTGTGTGTGTTTGCGTATTTGCATACAGGTATGTCTCTTTTCCTTGTATTTCATAAGTCTGCATATACCCAGCTTGGTCTTTTAATCAGCATCTTCGCCTTTGCCCCGTGCATCTTTGCTGGATTCAGTGTTTTTGTGGAGTAATTGTTCAGTTTGAGCTCGAATATAGATCGCAGTTTTCTCAGGCATGCCGAGCCACCGAAGGAATTCCTGATTTTTTTAACACGGCCTTGACGTCCTACAGTACTTCTGCCTCTGTTTCTCTCTGTCTCTAAAGCTTTAGCATTGTTGGCATTCTCATGCTGCCAGAGCTTTAAACACACTTAAATGACTTAAAGTAAAATTTTAAATAGAATAATTAAAAGAAACGAGATACAGTTGTTCTGAAGCTGTAATGACATGCTGGTAATGTTACCATGGACACCAAAGTGGCATTCCTGCCAGTTTATGTGGGATATTTATGTATTTGTTTTTTTGTAATTCATTGGGAAATAGATTTGGGTAATGTCTGAGATATGCTTGAAACTCATTGTATTCAGGGCAGGAGATGCTAAAAGTGTAGTTCAGTTGTCATCGTATTATGTACGTGTGTGAACACAACCTCATCCCTGGGGAGCCAAGTTTGTCTGTGCCTTTTTCATGGCCAGGCTATATTAATCCCTCCCTCTCTCTCTCTATCTCTCTCTCTGAATCATTCTGCCTCTCGTTTTTTCTCTGCAGATATCCCATCCAGTCGCCTCGGCCCGGTTGCTATGGTGATCAGGAGGACTCACCTGGAGTACGTAGCTACGGCAATAGGTCCCCTGATGAACTGTTTGATGTCTACTGCTTTGCTAAGCAGCTTCAAGGTAGGCGTCAGGAACGTAGAGCATAAATTTGGGTATAGTCATAAGCAGTGAAACAGTGTGACCAGGACTTAATACTCTGTTAGCACAGAAAGGAAGGTGAGCTGGTGGGATTGAGAAGGAGAGAGAGTTCATAATGAGTTCAGCTGTCATTATACAACCTCCTGCAGGCACAAACTAAGTGGGTCAGTAGTGTTATCCTGTTTAACTTTACTTTCTAATTTGTAATGCTACGGGCAGGCGTGGCAGGGACGTACAACAGGTGGAAGAAATGACAGTTTGCTACTTCCATACCCAGTAAACATTATTGCCCACTCATATATAGTCAAAGTAGTTAAGGTAGTTTGTATAATAAGCATTTCTGCGTGTATTAAGTGGTTGGAGCATGGTATTGTTTTGAGCCAAAATAAATAATAAATGATAAACAGTGTGCTGTCACATAAGCTTGCCTTTATGTCTATGTCAGGGCATAGCATAGCATTTCATATAATAAATAACGATAATGACATTGCCTCCATGTGAAGGTCTTCTTCTTCTGCCCAAATCATCAACAATCAACAAATCCATGTGCGTTGACTGACTGAAAATTAGATTGGTTTGTGATACTTTGTTCACCTCCTGTATATTCCAAAGCACAATCATAAGCACAGCAGGTATTTTAACAGCACAATCAGTTACGCTCCAGGGGCTGCTTTATCTGGGTCACTTGTTACGAGGTGGTAGCAACATAGCCGTCATTATTCGTAACAGTACAGTAGTAAGAGTTCCTAGAGTTACTGTATTTATAGATCATACGAGATGCTAAGGAGAAGAGATTGCGTGACCACCTCTGGACTTTCTATCCAGCTGCGTACTCTATCATTCAGGGAAATTAAAAACCTGATTGAAACAAGCAGCAGATAATTGTCTTCAATCAAACTAAAATTACTAGCTGATACATAGCTGGTGTTTTTTTTATTTTTTTTTGTAGAAAGACGCTTTATAAATAAAAGCAAGTCCAGTAACAGACCTCAATTTCATATCACTATCTTAACATATATTTAATTGTTTCGTCTATTTTCCCTTAATCCCATTCTGTTTTTTTATACTTTCATTTGTTCGCATCTCCACCCCTTACCTTCACCTCCTCATTTCAAGTCATTAAATCAGAAAAATTATATTTCTTACTCTTGGCATACATCTCCTGGATCCACATATATCCGACTTGTTTACCACTCCTCATTTTTTACTGTCCACCACTACAGCTCATATGTTTTTCATTACACACTGAGCAACCACTGGGTCATCTGTTCGTATGATTTTATTTGTGCTGTGTAGGAATAGTGATCCTGTTGAGCTTCTCTCTGTGCCTGTCTTTTTATAAAACACCATTTTTACCATTTTTGCATTTCTATTTTATCCATATCAGCCCCACCTTTCTTCACCTTCTCCTTTTCTTCTTCTCTTCCAGTTGCTTTATGTTCTTCTCCTACCCCTCTTTGCAACTGCATCAATTCAACCGTGAATTCAAAGGGTTGCTTTAATCATTTCTCAACTTTTTATTACTGAGGGATTTTTTTTTTTGTATACCTAGCAAAGGAGTTTGTGCTTCACTTCTACCTCTTAGCAGCACAAAAAGAGGATGGATGCAACGTATTGCCTTTAGAGTAAAAGAAAATGCTGACAACTGCATGTGTACACACACAACAAAAATCATGAAACCAGTTGTACCTCCAAACCACAAAACCAACTACAAAAATCTACATATTGTAAGACTTCAGGCAATCCAACCTGCTCTGTAACATCTATAACTCCTTGTATTGGTTCCTTCTACTCCTGCACTTCCCAGGCGAGGTCTTTCACTCCACAGTGCCGGAGAGGCTGAGCCTGGCCACGGCTTCTACCCACTGCCACTCTCTGGGTGCTCAGCTGGCTACTGTTGGACAGCTCTACCTGGCATGGCAAGCAGGCCTGGACCAGTGTGACCCCGGCTGGCTGGCTGATGGCAGCGTCCGCTATCCCATCAATGTCCCGCGGAAGAACTGCGGTGGAGACGAACCCGGGGTGCGGACAGTCTACAACAACCCCAACCGCACCGGCTTCCCAGACACCACAACCCTGTTTGATGCCTATTGCTACCAAGGTACTGCTCGCTCTGTAATGATCAACTTAATGCACCATCATTATGGTAATTGCCATGGCAACAAAAGAGTGTTCTGGCCTCATATTCGAATCTATTTTTCCTTTAATTAGCGCAATATGTTTATGCCACACATTAAGTAGTTGTGAAGAGACTGTGTGACATTTAAATCCCCGCAGTAGAATTCAGGGCTTGTATGTTGTGCATTGTAATGTCTGAAAGAGAGAGAGAGAGAGAGTGGGAAGAGAGAGAGAAGAGAGAGAGAGAGAGGGAGAGAGTGGGAAGAGGGAAAAGCGAGGTTGAAAGGGAAAGAACAAGACCAAAAGCATGAATAAGTCCAACTGGGGTTTGCAGTGACTCTGTGTCTGACCTTGTGCTTTTATCTTGTGCCAGCTGAGACAGGAATAAGTTAGTTTCATCTTCACATTGCACTGACTTTACATCGCATTAGTGTGTTCACTGATATTGTCTGTTTCATTAATTAGCAAACAGACTTTGCATCTAGACTGTGTTTTCGTGTGTCGAGCTTGTGTTGATTATCACAGACCACAGACTAATGTTTGAAAAATGTGTTTCCACAAATAGGGAAAAAGGAGAGAATGGCATTTTCATCTGTCACAATGTCAGCTTATGAAATTTTTATTGAAGTGAAACATCTGCATAGTCCAATCATTTTAAGCAAACAAGAGCAGCGTGGGAGCAGAGCAGCAGTGTATTTGTCAAAACAAACAGTTGATAGATGAACCTCTTCATTGAGCCAATAACAGGGTGTGCATATTTACATCAATATTTAAATAAATTATGTGTTTCAGAGAGCTAGAAGTAGATAAAATGGTAATGTTTTGTTTAATAATGGATTTGCTTTGTCTGAATTCTACTGTCCGTAAAGTCTAGTATGTGCACGTTTGCTCATGTGTGGATTTCTTAAAAGAAACAGACAATAGAGACATATGTGATAAAAATTCAATCCAATACCCAAAATCCAGCTCTTCATTTAATCAGTACAGATGCTGTGTGTTAAATGTGGCTGTTGCTGTTCTTGGTGTGTTGCAGCCCACCAACCAGCGGGGGTCCAGGCTGCAGAGGCGCAGAATCTGTACCAGACCATCAGCCCAACAGCAGAGGCCATCTCCTCTGTCACTGAATCCCAGCCCAGTGCCCCTTTTTCCAAGACTTCCTCCTCGACTGGCCTGGTTCACTTGAACAAAACAGGAGTGCACACCATTACAGGAAACAGCAGCTCCACTGAGATCTCAGAGGAGCATGTAGTCATCCACCTGAGGCCTGAAGAGGACTGGGATGAAAAACAGAATGCCTCTAGGAGCAGCCAGCCTAGCCAGGAGGAGTCTGACAGCCTAAAGAGCAGCAATACCTTGGGCCTTTCTGACCTTGAAAGCCTGGAAAGCCATGGAGGCTCTGCCCATGAGGAGGAAGATGTCACCTCCTTTGGATCTGACACGTCAACATTATCCTCCATAGCTTCTTCCACTCCCCAGGCTCAGACCAGTAACAGTGTGTTGGCAGAGTTTGTCAACACTCTGATGAGGCCCTTCAGATACTGGACTGGAAGCGAGGACGAAGATGAGACGGAGAAGGTGCTTTCAGTGTCTGAGAAAGAAGCAGGAGAAGAGCAGACACAGGGAGAACCATCCAGCAGAAACCCGAGTGTTCCCAAAGCCAGTGGAAACAAGGGCAGCATGGACAATGCCATCATGGAGCACAGGAGTGGGAGCTTTTCCCTCAGGGCTCCTACCAGTGGACTACAGAGTCTAGAGGAGGGATTGTCTGAACAGGAGAAAGAGGTCGTGCCACTCATTCGATTAGTGCATGCAGTCCAACACACAGGACAAAGTGACACCAGCAAAGGAGCCTCCAGCACATCTGCTGACAACTCTCTGTCCACCGTTAACGGTAAGAGCCCCTCACTGATTTTGTTTGTGTTGTGAGATTTACAAAGTAATGGCGATAAATTTAAGTTTCAGTTCATGGAGACATGGTACATGTAAAGTAAATGCTGCCTGTAAATATAGGATCTGTTTATGTGACGTCTTTTCATTCCACTCTGTCTTTTTTCCCCAGAGTATGCATAATAGATTTCTCCACAGCCATGATTTGAAGTTTCACTATAAGTTTAATTAAACAATAATAGAAAACAAACAAATGGGACATAACCAAATACAGTAAAATTCAAAATGTTAGAATGGAGACAGTTGTGCCTTTAATCTCATATTTATTGACAAAGCTCTTCGTTTAAAGTACACTAGAGACTGTCGAAAAGAACAACAGCTAAGCTGATTGAACTGTTTTTGATGCTATAAAAGGTTAGCTCACAAATGTGCGTTTGCTTATAACAAAGCAGACCTGCATCACAAAAAAAGCAGCTTATTTCTAGAACTCAAAGATAAGCAGAAAAACATAGACTGGCATTAGTTGTGAAGAATAAATTAAACGGAGAAAGGCCAAGCTACTGGACAAGATACTGATGGAAGTTTGAGCAATTTATACTGAGACGCACAGAGGAATGCTCTGGAGGTGTCCTGTGTGTGTGTGTGTGTGTGTGTGTGTGTGTGTGTGTGTGTGTGCATGTTCATGTGTGTGTGCATGCACCCCAGAGGCCCTGTCCGACAGGTAACATCCACAACAGAGTGAGTTACCCTCAGGAGTGGTGTGGTACAACACATCCAAGGATGCAAAAGGTCACCGGGTTACAGCTCAGTTTGCAGCTCATGTGTTCTGAAACAAACCCCGATCACTTCCTGTGGTTTATAACTTAAAGGCTGACATCAGATTAAAGATTAGAGAAATGGCTCCTGACTTGAGGTTCCCCCAACTACCAGATCAAATTACTTCTTAGTAGATAAATTTGCTCGATAGAAACTGATAAGAAAGTCAGTCACAGCCTTGGGTGGAAGAAGACAGCTTTTATTTTAATGGCCGCCACAAATAACACGTACTTGGCATCAGCTAAAAGGGGAGTACACAAAGTAAGACTAACACTCTCCCAAAGACAGCCAGAAGAATGATTCAATGAAGGTGCTGGGCTCTTTTCACCTAGCAATTGCTGGCTTTTTTAATATAAATACTCACTGCTGTGCTACCTGAAATGCAATGCCACCCCCCAAGGTATTAATGAAAATCAAAGCTTTAGTCTGCATGCATTATTCACAGCCATATCCAATTAAATTGGAGGCTGGGTTGCACTGCCGTTGACTCTCACCTCCATCTCTGTCTCCGCCAATTAGGGCCAGACTCTCTGAAGGTAGGCAGTAATGATCACTACAGCAAGGATGAGCAACACAAGAGGGGCGATGAGTACGCCAACGAAGAGGGAAGAAAGGAGAAGATGGAGAAAGGGGAGGGAGGAGGAGTCACTGCTTTCTTTAATGTTGCCGTGATGGAAAGCTGCCCAACTGATGTCTTTTCTTAAACTAGCATCAGTGAGCTGAATTTACTCTGTTATTGCACACCGCAGGCTATCCCTTGGATCTCAGCACTCCTTAGTAATTGATGGTGCCATGTTGCCGCTTTGATTGAGGGCTGCAGAGCTTTGCACTGCAGACACGATAACCAGACAGACAGACAGATTAGGATTTTAAATATTGAATCAAATGATTATGAACATTTGCAAAAGGGGTCTCTAAATATAGAACAGGAACTTTAATTATTTCCCCTGCAAATCAAAATATTTTTAACATTTTATTGAATTAAGTATTATTTTGTTAAGCTCCCGGTGCACTGAGCTGCCTCCAGTAAAAGCGTGTAGTATTTAAATAAGCGCTACACGCGAGCTCGACTGCCTGTCAAAGAAATACATGCCTTCTTCCCATCAGACGTCTCAACCCCAGAGGCCGAATTTATGATAGAAGACAAGGGGCTCTGTACACTGACGCTCAGTGTAGATGCTACTGACATGATTCACATGGCCATGCAATAACTTCTCCTCAGTCTTTTTTTATTAGATGCCATATCTGCAGATGGGCTGAGGTGATGCTGGTACCGTCTCTCTCCCTTTCTCTTCCTGTCTCTCATTGTCAGTCTCCGCTCTCACAATTTAATATCATGTCTGCCTGACCCGAGGGATTCTCTCAGACCGTTTACGCCAGTAAAGTGGAGTCAACTCAGCAGAACCACTCACGGTGGAAGCACCCAATTACTGTCTGAATGGGGTTTATTATATGTTTGCTTTGCACCATTTCAGTTGTGAGTTGTGGGTTTTTTTTGTTTTTTTTTTGTGTGTGTTTTTTGTGTTTTTAGGGGGTAGGGGAGGGCGAGACTTCCACCTAACAGATTTACAGCCCAGAGCTGAACTTTAACCATGCTCTAAATAGTGCCATGAAATCAGCCAAACCTCTGCCTAATTGTGTCATTTTATTTATTACACGGGTCATTACATAGATGATCCAACCAGATTAATGTGTTTAATTATTCTCACTTTCATGGGTATGTGTAGTAAAAGTATGTAATTAGCTATTTGGATTATTAATAAGACAATTACGCCGGTCTACACAGCTCTTATGGAAATGAACCTCAGGCACATAAACCTCACTTAGGCATAAGGCAACTGCAGACATTCTGAATAATTTACATACATTTTAATATTTTATGCATGAACATATTTGTGAATGTTCTCCCTCTCGTGGTAATTTGTTGTGCGGGGTTGTGTTGCAGCTGGCTCTATTGCTGTACTTTTCCGATGTTAATTGAACTGGGGACAGTAAAACCAAGCTGAGTGATGATGAAGGTATAGCAACACTAGCCTCAGGTAACATGATGACTGTACTGATGTCCTAAAAAACACGTGCAGACAAAAATGAATTATTGATGGGGTAGACGGAGTCTGGTTTAAAGCCGTAAGCTGATAAGGTACAGTGGACCACTTCATCCAAATAAACAGGTCTAGATGGAGCTTGTTGTGGAGCAAGACATTTGCTTATAGTGTTGAAAGTGCTCCTGCATTTTTCCACATGGCTTCTCTCCTCAAAGGCAAGTGTACTCCAGCAGGAGGATAAAAGAATCCACAGGGAAAAAGAAAACATGGACAGAGTAGAGAAGTGTGAAATTACTTTTAATACATCCTTCCATCATTTTGGTGCGTGTGTGTTTATGAGCTTCAGCCGTAGTGGCCTCCACCATTGTCTACAAACTCAAGCAACGTCAGTAGCCACAGTGATCAGCTCCACCAATGAGGTCAAGACCATATTAACCAACTTAAAATAAAGAACATTCAACAAACTTGCAGTTATTTGTTATTATCTTTATACAAAAAATTACCAAAAAATATTTTCTCAATTAGCATATCACCGTCCGTGATGATGTGAAACTGTGACGTCACGTTCTTGCTTATTGTGTCATTAACATTTAATCTTACAAAAACAAATGGGAGATTTGAAAACAGGTTCTCAGTAGCTTTAAGCCCAAATATGTCAGACTCATTTTCATGTTTCCAAAACTCAGGCTTGGGTTTTTAATTGCTAATTCTGCATCCATAAAATTAAATCCACCCCATCACCCAATAATTGTATTAATCAGTCTCGTCTGTCTCTGTGTTCCCTGTAGAATCCACTGCAAGTCCCAGTGAGAGATCATCCATTGAACATGTAAACATATCCAGTCCCGAGGGTCCCGGGGGAGACCCTGCCTCTGCTCCTTCCCCCAGCAGCCCGTTTCAGTGGGCTGTCAAGTCCATGCATGGCTCCAAACTAGGCTCCCCTGGAAATGTGGCCACTGTGGATAAACATCCCAACTGGGAACCCATGGAAGCCAAAGCAGGGCCCCTCGAGGTGATGACCCTGCCCACCTCCTTCCGTCAGGACAACGTGGAAAACTATTCAGGCGAGGGGAAGGACCAGGAGAGAGAAGATGTTAATACTCCGACAGCTGCTAAACCTGCGTCAGCGGAGGAGAAGGAGATAGAGGGGAGCAGCGAGGGGAGCAACTATCCTGGTGAGTTTGGAGTCAAAATCAACAACTTGGATAGCAGTAGTGTTAAGCCGAGTCCCGTGTCAGAGTCTGCACTCAGCCAGAGCGAGCTTGTAACTGTGGCTGAGCTCACCACTCACCAGACCCTGTGGCAGCTAGTGAGGCAGCCCACCACACCACCTCAGGGCTCCCAGGAGCCAGGCACAGCAGAGGAGGCCAGAGGAGAGATCCTCTACTTCCGGCGTCCTGCTGACAAACTCTCTGCAGCATCTACACACAGAGGAGAAAGTAGCTCAAATTCAGGCTTCACTCCTGTTTTTAGAAAGCACAATAAAGACACAAGCCCAGAGGAGGTGGTCACGTCCACACCCGAAGCCTTGATGGAAATGCTGACCACCTCTGAGGCAACCACAGTAGAGTCCCTGATGTACAGAGACTCCCAGAGTACAGACCCTACCAACACAGGAACCACCACAGAGAACTCATCGGATAGCTTCTCCACAGAGGAGCCATCTATTTCCATTTCATGGGTTCAAGAAGAGCAGGCAGGAACAACAATGGTAACTAACCAGCAGGCGCAAGGGGCCACTCCAGCCCCCCCTGAGGGCTCTCAAACGACCACAGGTGTCGCTCAGCTGACCGTCTCTCCATCACGCTCAGTAATGGAGTCCAGATCGGCTGTGTCTGAATCCTTTGTGTTAGGAGGTCACTGGACGCCTTCCAAAGTGGCAAGCTCAAAATCGGACGAACACAAAGCCACGATGGCGACGGACAGCAATGACACAAACAACCCCTTCAGCATCCTCGTACCCAACTGGGCCTTCGGTCTCATCCCATCAGGTATGTCAGCTCCCCAGTGTTCCTAATGAATCAACTGCACTGCTTTGTACCCTCTGAGTCATTGTCTAATCAGTAGCAATTTAGTCATGATGTTTGGAGCTCAGTGAGCGCCTCAGATTTCATTCACACGTTTGCCTCCTGAGGTGACGTACACTCTACAGTGCTAATTGTGGCGTATAACCTTCATTCTTCATAGCTTTAATCTTTTTAGGATTAAATGTATAGTCAATTTTTAGTGGATTGGATGTATATTTTAATTCCTGGCTGTTGTGTACAGTTGCTACGGTTACAGGTGATGTTATCGTTTTTCTTATCAGGAGCTGCAGTTCAGTGCTGCAGGTTGTTTGTATTAAGACAGTAATTAATTCATGTCAGTTGTTCTGTTATTCATGTTGTGGTTTAGTTGATCTTCTGTCACAGTGCTCATTAATAAATTCACCGCTGCTACAGTACAGTAACAGTATATTAAGTTCACAACTTCTGAGCAGTTTTTCTGATACATCTGTACATCTACAGTATGCACTTCTATTTCCTTACTCTGTCTGTCTCCACCGGTTTTATTCTGCACCTCTCCTCTCTCTCTGCCACTCTGACGTATATCATGCATTCTTAATTCAGCCTTGTTCTTTCTTTTTGCCTTCACATCTTCTTTCTCCCCCCCCCCCTGTCGGCACAAAGACAGCTCCACACGGCGAGGCAGTGAGGTGAGACCAACTAGGTCTTAGTGAAGTAATTAGCAGGTCAGAATGAGTGCAATTAGGTGAACTGGGGAGAGCCAGAGATCCTAGTCCCCAACAAATCAATGTAGACACAAACTACAAGATGAGACTCGTAATTGTCTGAGGTCTCTCATTTTCTAGTTTGTTCATGTTCACTTGCTCTTTCTCCTTGCGCTCCACTCAACTTTCTTCTCTCACGCTTTCTCCCTGAACTTGTTGTTCGCAGTAATTGCGGTGTCTGTGCTGTTTGCCTCAGCATGTTCACATTGATTTCTTTTGATAGTTAATGGCCCTGCTACTAGCTAAACGAATATAACCAGTGCCATCATCTTAAGGCCACTTGTCTCTTCCGTGTCGAAATTTGATTTTTCTTTTCTTCCAAAGTCATCATGTGGAGGGGTCAGAGCCGTTTTTTCAATAACTGTGCTCTTGCTCATTTGACATACGCTAAAAAACTCTCTCTGGAAAAACCAACCCTTCATCCAGTGTTTTGTCATTTGCAAGCAAGCTCCACCAAAAGCGACCATTTTCCAACTGTTTCATTCCCCGAGGAACCGTATTTGATCAAGTGATGCTTTCTATAGCTCATAGAGGATTGTGAAGTGTGCCATCTCACATTTAATAACGGGAGGAGGATATTTTAATAAAACTGTGTGCAAACCAATAACAGTGCTGAAGCTCAACGTTGTTTATTTGAGGTAGTGTATTCAGGGTCTTTCACACTTGCTGAATGCTTACGAAGGAGCATGACCGTGAACCCGCATCAAGTCTTTTGATTTTTGTTTTATGTAATTGCCTCCCGTTGACGCTTTCTTCCTTCAGATTGAATTGTCTCTTGCCTGCTGTTTAAATTGAATTAAATTACAAATTGAAAAAAAAAAGCCAGTACAAGAGTGCTCTCTGTATCTGTCAGTGCTTCTAATCTGACATTTGATTGGACCGAGTCACCCTGCTCTTGTTGAGTGATTAGAAGCATGAGGCTCCCTCCATGTGACCTTTCGTGGTTGTCAGTTATAGTACAGGGGAAATTACAGTAAGGGTTGTCTGCCCATTACAGCAGAGACAGAGACAGGGAGGAGGGAAAGGGCAAAAGGATGGACAGGTCAGGGAAGGAGGGATAGGAGAGATGGAGAGAGGGGTGAGTGTTTCCTCTTTGATGCTCTGGGTAGTACATAAACCTCTGTAATCAGTGATCAAAGACTACACTAACACAGGCTCATGAGTCTCCAGAGGGCATATTGTTCCTCCTCATCTCTTTTCTTTCCTTTCCATCTTTCTTCCATCACATTTCTGGACTCCTTTCCAATCTCCATTCATACTGTGTTATCAGAACAGCCTCGGCTCCTCTGTGTCCTATTTGGCCATATATCAGTGTGATAAGACACTGTGGTATACACACTGCTACATCCAGCTGCTCCAATTCCCCATTGTTCTGGCCTCCAGCTAAACCCGCACAGATGGGTGGACATACACACACATTAAAAAAAAAAACAAAAACAAAATATATGTGAAAAAGCACCAGAATGCCGAGCTCGCTCAGGAGTAAACCTCGATAATCCATCCCACATGTCGCACCGTCACACACAGACACACAAAATATGTCTTAATCCTTCGATGTGAACGTTGTGAGAAAGTAAACACATTTCATTTGATTTCCTCTCTAATTACTGGTATCTTCATTTCCATATTTTATAATCCTAAAGGCAGTATTTAGGGAAGCTTGTAACACTGCAGAATAAAAGTATCAAAAGTCACTTAGAGTCCAGTCATTCCCAGCCAGCAAGAAAATGTACAGATTGGTTCAGAGCGCTGGCATCGAGCCTTTTTGGGTGACGAAGCAAGGTGGGTGGATACAGTAATGTTGGCTGTCTGTCCAGCCTTTAAATTAACATTGCCAGTCTGATACTCTGGCAGGCAGGGAACAGGATGCCTCTGAGTTATAGCAATCTTGACTAAGCCTTGTCCCGAGCTCAAGATGGATCAGACCTTTGGCAGCATCAATAACACGGCAGGCAGCCCTCAACCAAATTAGAGTGTTAAATTTGGAGGAGAAGAGTCAGTAGGTTTAAGTGTGTGTGTGTGTGTGTGTGTGTGTGTGTGTGTGTGTGTGAGGGGGAAAGAATGAGATAAATAGAGACAGGGACAGACTTGGGGTGGCGTATTATCAGGATGGGTCTGTAGATAGATGTTCAGTTCGTCTGCTGGCTCTCGGAGTCCTTGGATAGGCTGTCTGGAGCAGCAAGAGGGCACATTCTCCATGCTGCATCTAGAAGTATATTGATTTTTCTGCCTCTCCCTCCTTGTGTCTCCCATCTTTTTCTTTTTTTTTTTCTTTCTCCCTTCTCCCTTCCTGCCTCACTACCTTTTTTCCATCTCCCTCTGTCCCCGTCTCCCTGACTTTATGCCTTTATTACTCCTTTGGTCATTGTTATGACTCTCCCTGGCATAACGTTTTGATAGCCTCTTGAACTCCAATGTGGTTTGACACAAGGCAGTCAATTGCCATCTATCCATATCTGTCGCGCGTATGATCCTCAGCCGCAGCAGGATTGTCCTCGATGCCTTTACAGAAGGAGTCACCTCCATTTAATTCATCCACTGCCTAAACTGTCCGTCTCCTATCTGCTGCTTGTCTCTAAGTTTCTCTTCCTCTTTCTTTTCATGGTGTAATTCCATCATTTCTCCGTATGAAATATTCCTGCCGAATATAATCCTGTGCTATTGGCTGCTGCTTATTAAATGAATGGATTACTGGATTTGTTAAATAACAGCCTTAAGGGATGCTGGGCTCCTTTTTCATGTGGGCTGAATGGCGTTACACATCACACTGTGCTGACTGAGTGAAGGCTCTTTGTATCTAGTTAACCAGAGGAACAATGAAGTCAACCCAAGACTGTGGTGAAATATAAAACTGGGACTTTTGTATATATCACTGACTAATGATAGGAATAATTCAGAACATAGCCTTAAATCCCAAATGTCAAGCTTTCCATAAACATCCATCTATACTTGTGGATGAAACTGTGACGTCCTCCATAGTTTACTGTGCTGGACACTCTCAGCAGGTCACGACAGACCCACAAAGAAGACAAACCCATGCTCATCTCAAAAACAGATTGTGGGCATAGGACCAAAGACAATTTAATGACTTCATGTTACTGGTGAGATCAAAGGTCAAAGGCCCAGGTTTTTCTGCATCATTCTTACCTTATTGGCACCAATATGAGTAACATTGTTGTTAAAGCTACAGCTAGTGGTGGTGTATGCCTGTTCAGTGATTCTCCAGCCTGATATTAGCCTCTATGTCAGGAGCTCTGGTCCGGGTAAATGGTAACTACTAACCTCACATTGTGGTTAGTGGGGGGCCTCTTATTACTAGCATTGACTGAGGACTACCAATGGTGCTAGTAAAGCTTAAAAAACCTGCAGTCGGGACAGGTGACTGAGGAGGAACTGAGTACAACTGAATAACTGTTTACAACACATGACTGAACAAAAATTTCCATTTCCAATCCAAACACAGCCCTTATTGCGATATTGAGATACTGTTGCTGCCAGTTACATCTGATATGAGAATATTATATAATATCATCAATAATATTTAAAATCAATCAAAATTAAAATTTGAAATTAAACCATGTCACAGGGTTAGGGTAATGTATTTTTCATCAGACTTCTTTAATGGAAGGTGGAAAACATTTGGTGTAGACTGAAGTCAAAATAAAGAGTAGAGAGAGAGAATACTGAGGAGGAAGAGAGAGCATAGACATACGCTGCTAAGATATGCGTCTCATGATGAATTATGTTTTACGATGTTGAATTTATTCTCACAGCCGTTTTCAGACTTCAAAGAGTGTGTAATTGCAGCAGTTCATGACTCTCAGTCTATCAGTAGAACAAGTTAAGTGCCGGAAAGGTCATCGACGAGCGAGCGGAAATGTGAAATTAAAATATTTGCTTTTTTTGTTTTTTTTAAATGTGGGTTTTAAACTATAAAAAACAAAAAACATACAGCGACTAAATAATTAATTGAAGGATTTTTCTGTACAGCAGGCAAAAAAGGAAAGCTAAATATCAGTTAGGGGAGAGTTCACTGACACTTTGGCAAATGGAAAGTGTTGATTTATACATGTAAAAGTCAATGAAACAAATAGCTATGTTTGTAAAGCTAATGTTCCATCAAAAATTTGAGTTTAATATTCTGCAGTGAGCCTGAAAAGAAAAAAAAAACAGAAAAGCTGCCTTAAACAGGCGTTTTTATGGCCTCATAAAAATACTTTATCATCTTTGTTGCCACAACAAAAACTGGTGATTATTCAGCCTCTAGGAACCTCATCACAGACAGCTGTATTTTATTTTCTAAACTCAGAGCTCCCATTATGGCAGATGAATGATTGAATCTCTTCACTGAATCTCTTGAGGTCCCTTCCAGAATTGCAAAAACAAGTTTTTGTTGTTGTTTTTATGAATATTTCTCCACAGACCTCTAAAGCTCATTTGGGATGCGGACCAAAGTGCTGTGTTAACTTCAGGAACACAGTAACAATGGATGCTTAGCTCCAGTTTTCGGTATCCCTTGGCACAACATATGCTTTTTAATCACGTATTTGTTTTGTTAGTACACTTCCTTATGTCCCTATATTCATAAAGCACCATTTTTGTTTGTTTGGTTTTGTTTTTTATTGGTGGTAATTTTTATTTTTTAGTTCTAGCCCATTGCTCACATTTAACTATGCATATCTCTGCATTTTGGAAGGGAATATCTGACTAATGTTTTTGGAGACGGGCAAACCGACTGGCTCAGTGAGGAATAAAACTAGTAACAGTAAAACATTGAGCGCGCAGCATATGAAACCGTCTTGTGCTTTGGAGCACTCAGGCATCATCATCTGCTCTGATTTTATTGTAGTCATTGTCATTTAGCTGCCTCTGTAAACCAGATAAGAGAAGACCTCTGCAGAGCCATATGTCACCCCATTAAAACACAGACAGTGATTCACTGACAAGAGTTGTTTCTTCTTTTATTTTCTTCCCCAGTGAATCTGTGTGTGCGAGTTTTTATTGTCAGGTACAACCTTAGGGGCCCTGAGGGTGCGCAGAGTTTCATAAAGCGACGAGACGAACAGCATCACCTCTGTGTGCCACCAGTTGGGAGATGATGAGCAGGATGGATGGAGACAGAAACCTTGGCAGGGTGCTGTCAGAAAGAATCTAATCCTCTGTGAGGAGCCATTGTGCGGCTGTGCAGAGCCGGAGAGACTAACCTGGTCGGGTTATTAGGGTAACTGTTACAATGGGACATTCAGCCTTTATCAGATCAAATGTCAGGATTCTGATGAAGGAATATTTCACTTTTCTATCTGTATCAAGCAGGTGTGTCCTCTCTGGAGGACAAAGACGAGAGAAAAACTAGTGACTCACGGACTCACAGCCATATTGTTTTTCAGATCAGTCGCCTTCTGCTTTTATTACCTCTAAACAAGAAGGATCTGGATATAGATTTATTATGATGTGGAACTGCTCAACAGACACACTGGAAATCTGTGTTTATTATGCCCGTAGTTCACCCAACAAAATTTGAATAGCAGCGTCCCTGAAATGTTAATCTTGCATTTTCATTCTCCATTTGCAGTCAGACACACATCTCCGTCAGCAGCTCAGGAAAGTCACACATGCAGGCCCAGCCATCCAAAATGGAGCTGTCTGTCATCTGGGTTAACAGTGGCATGTATGATTTCAAATTAGGCATTTTCTAAGTACAGAGGAGTGGCAGTGAAGAGGATGAGCACCCAGCTGAGGGGGGGGGGGGGGTTTAGCTGCCAGATTGCCTTACAACTGACTTCACTCCCTCTCACTCTCACAGAGTGAAGCAATAGCAGGGGTGTTTGGCTCCCAGCATCAGTCACAACACATCATGCAGCAGCCAGCCCACGGCGAGTGGAAGGGTTGAGGGGGTCCCTTCATGTAGGGTATGTCAGACACACCCACAGATCTGTCCCAGCAGGAGGATTCATAGACAGGGCGAAATGATGAGTCTCAAGGGGAGGAAGGTTTCTAAGTGGTTAGGGGTGGTGGTATGAAGGTGTAAATTACAGAATATGGTGAGCTGTTTCGAGAAAGGCCATGTTTGCAACTCGTGATGTGCGGCTTGGAGGAATTTTGGGAGGCAAGCTTCTTCTCAGAGTTTTCTGCCGGCAGGGGTGTAGCGAGGTCATGTAAAGCAGTTCTTCTTTGTTCAGTTTCGAGCAGGTCTCCAGGCAAACCTCCTGCCCACTGCTTGCTTCTCATAATACCACTTCTCTGCTGTCAGAACAACTTCTTGATAGTAGCCACAGTGGAATATGAACAAGAAGGCAAGGGAGTATGAGATTTCCAATGTGAGTGTGTGTGTGTGTCTCATACTATTTCTTTCTGGTTTAGGGCTCTTTTATGACGGCATATTTGCAGCAAACTGCACAGCACGCTGGGTCATGTGTGCAAGGTCAGTGAATACATGCCCAAGCATTGTTTTTCATTTATGTTTGTGCAGGATGTTTGTGAGCAGCAGAATATAAATAGGAAGGTTTAGTGATTAATCATCGCGTTCTCTGAAGCAGCCATGCCAGTCACAAAGGTGCTCAAGAACACTACATAACATACAGAAAACAGCACCAAATAACAAGTTAGTAAAAAAAAACGAGTTCAAATGATGTTAAGACTGTTTCGAAAAATGAGTCAAACGTTTTTGAAGTTGATCTAAATCTGTAAAGTTGGACAGTATCTAATCAGTGAGACGCTACTTTATCCGGAACCACCAGGAAAATCTCACGTACATGTTTCTCCTACGATTGCCCCTAAAAGATTAACTCATCTTACATCTCTGTGTGCATCTCTCGCTTAACTTGACGACATTATTCATGCATACACGCGTGCACAATGCTCTGTGACATCACCTGCCACGTGTAAAGCGTGTTCTTTGCAGTGATTAAGTAAAGCACAGTGTGAATAATTCGTGAGCGTAACTGTTACACAGTCTTCGGCCCACTTTCATTCTTGTGTGCATAAAATATTGTTGGATGGTTTTTTAAATAAGATGGAATGTGGTTGAGTCACTATTCTCACTTCACAAAGCTCTGAAAATGAGAGTGAAGACACATTGAAGAGAGCGAGAAAAAAAAAAATAAAACCCCAAAGTGGATAGAATGTGTTTGTGATGATAAGCCAGGATGGATTATTTTCCTGCCACTCTGACAGCCCAGATAATGCAATTTATTTAGGGCGAATGGAGACGCCACAAGTGCGCTCTTGTAACAATAGACCCTCAATTTCTTCGTCAGTCTCACCGTGCAGGCCTGCTGAATTGTGTTGTACTGAATTGCTGGCACGTTACTCCAGCCTGGTCCTCTCCAGGCTGATTCGGTGTGACGCTCGGCCCATGAGGTGCTCACTAGTAGCGCATCGGGTGCTTTCTGCTGTCTCAGTCTTCTGGCACTGTAGCTAATTGCAAGTGTCATGCTTTTTCATAGGCTGTGTGTGTGTATCTGTGCACGTGTGCCTCTGTGTGTGTTTTTAGCTTGTGCAGAGAGGAGCAAAATATTTTCATGCATATAAAAAGGAGGTGAAGTTGAAAATGTGAGGTTTCTGTTTACACTGATGACAACTCTGGATTGAAATAGAACCAGAAATCATGGCGTGTTAAAGTAAATATAGTTATTAGACTTGTTCTCTTTGTATCTCTGTCTCCTTTAAGGCAAATAAACCTGTGGGATTGGTTTACACCATGAAGATTTGACTGTAAATTGATAATAGCACTGGGTAAATAAATAATAACCTGGCACGATTTAGTACAATGGCAATGTAGTCCTAGTCATTCGAGTAATGCAGTGTTGATTGCAACTTTAAGCATTCATACTAATAATTAATGCATTACTTTATTGGATTACATGTGGAATGTCTAGGAGAATTGTTTGTTATTACAGACTGCCGTCCGCATGCAGTGTTGTTTTCTCCCCTTTCATCCCTTGACACACATATGCAGCCACATACAGGGCACCGCATGGGGTCAGACAGACAGAAATAGCTGCTCCCTCCCCTGCAGTGCTCATCAATCCTAGTTTGTCAGAGGTTGCTCTGCTCATGCTCAGTACAATAATCACATCGCTACACCTGCTCCATCCACCCACCTTCCCTCTAAGACACAAGCACACATTCCCAAAGGGTGCAGGTTTGGCATCTGCAGTTTTTCAAGCTGGGTTCAAGCTCTATTCCAGCAGATATCTACAGTAACATGAAAGCACTGACTTCCTGCCAGCTTGGGAACTCTCAGTAGCTGACCTGGTACTCTGATCTCCCTGTGGCGGTTAGATCAATAAAGTATTACATTATTATTCTTTACAAAAGCTGACTTTATACTGTACAGTATGTGACCCCTTGAATAGTTAGTGACCTTTGCCACACTCTTCACCGAGCACTTTTCATTCCACACGTTTACATCTGCTCTCATATCAGACTGGCTATGATGTGGCTCTTTCCCCCTCAGCTTGAACTCCTTCACGTCACCCCTTCAAATGAAGGAACGTTTTCTGGTGAACCCTTTTTCACAAGTTGCACGTGAGAAGTGTCGCCAAATCCTCTCTCCTAAAATCTGGTTGTTTCTGGAGTAGCTGACTAACTGATGCGTGAACTAAAACAATCCTTTATTTCAATGAAAAGCAAAGATTAGAAAAAAAGGGAAGAGGGAGACATGTTTGGGGGCAGTGAGTTAAACGGGGGAAATGGAAACCTGGTTTGAGGGATTCAAAGCACGCTGACCTCCACTGATGTGTGCCTAACCTCATAGACTGCATAATGCTGAAGAGTTGACTGGAGTGTGACACTCCACACTCCAGACTGGCAGCCTCTGTTCACATCAGATTGGCTGACTCCACAGAGTGACTCCCGGGTGCTGATGTCTATCAGGACAGGCCAGAGCAGCTCCGCCAACAAGTGAACATAACCTCTGTCTATCTTCTCTTCCCCGTTCCTCTTCAACCTTCTCGTCCTCTCTTTCTGCCCTCGTCTAGTTCACCTCTGTAAATCAATCCCTTTGAAGTAATCTAAAACTGAATTGGGGTCTACATCTCTGTGCTAGAGAACTGTTATCTATATTTCAGCAGAAGTAGGTTTCATATTCCCCCCAGTGTGTATTCAGCTTGCCGTGGCAGTAATTGTAGCTCATCTGCAGTGAGTGACTTGCTTGTCTGGAAACATGTTGATACATGGATCATATTCCTATGTGGGAGTCTGTTGGCCTCTGTCCATCCTTTAGAGGAGACATGGAAAGCTGAAGTCATGCAGGTCGTAGAGATAATTCAGCAGATCTGGGCAGTGGTGGCAGCCGGTTGTTAGCTTTTCTTTGCATGGTTGAAATTATTAATAGGTATAATTTTAGTCAAAGAAAATTCTATGATGTAACATCTCTGTTCTCTGAGCTTTATGTTGATGTTCAGTTTCAGTTCAATACAAATTGGGTCATTTTTCACTTCATTAACTTATTTTGGCCACAAATTAATTTCTGGGCTCTAGGAACATGTAACATTGCTAAATAAAGAAAACTGCAAATCTGGGGTGTCCCAGTAGCACAATAGTTTCAATATTTAGATAAATATATCTGGGGATCTTTTAGGCAGATCATATCCCTCTTGTTCTTCTCTAATTTCCTGTTAACCTTGACTTGTTGCACTTGCTGTGGTTGTGAGTTGAACAGTGCGATGAAAGGGCTCATTCAAGAGGACCTGTGACTCTGTACAGAAATCAGATGACCAGACTTGATGTTTGTCCTTCTACTGAAACGACTTCAATATATTCAAAACATTTATCCATTGTCAAAATATACAGGTAGGCAAAAGCAATGCAAGGTAAAAGTTTCACATATTTAGACTTAACATTTACCAAACGAAGAATCTTCACGTCCCATTTAACAAAGATTACTTCACTTAAGCAAGTTGGTATGAAGTGAGAAACGTGTGGGTATACGCTGTGCAGTGACCGGTGGTGATTGATTCTGTGCAAGCCTGGCTCATCTCAAATAAGCCTAATGATCGATTTTTCAGGTGCACTCATGTTTGATTAAGTGGGTAAGATAATCTGGCTAAACTGCTTACAACGTATGTGATCGATCATATCACCATTCATGGCTTTGCCCTGTTGGACTTGGCTGCAGCAGTGACCTTGCTTTTTTCCATATCTCAGCTTGTACTTCAGTGAGTACAATGATATCTTAGAGAGAGGAGGCGACGGCCAAATATATAATTATACTAATTTAAAACTAACTGTGAATTATCTGCAGAAAATGTGTAATAACAGCTTTGTGGTAGTGGACCTGGTTGAGGGGACATGCAGCTCTGGCAGAACCACTTTCGCTGATACATAATTTATCTCTTGCTGTGTATCAGCGCTAAACACACAAAACACATGTTCACCATAGCCATTGTGCAAGTGACCGTATGCATATTTTACCGTGCAGACTCATCATCAAAGCGTTCACAATGATGACCATGACTGTATTTAGCCCGTACTTTGCAGTTTAGCGCAGCCACCCATATGGCTCTAACTGTTCTGTGTGCCTCACTACCTTTTAGGGACGTACTGTAGCATTAAATTTTAACGGGGCAGCTCTTGCTGGGCCCCGGCAATGGCTTATCATGCTCATAGAGGGGGAACACTTGAACAGGCCGAGGCATGATCTCTGTCTCAGCAAAGCTATTACAAGGTTCAGTGGTTCTGAGCACAGCAATGTGGTGGGTGATAAGCAGGTGTATATACAGTGAATGTAAGTGTGTGTGTGCGCAGTTTTGCCGTGTGTGTGCTGCACGTGGATTCATGCAGAGTTCAGTGTTTCTGTTGGCACAACCTTTTCTGCAGGCTTCCATTGAGTTAAATTTGCTAACTACTCAGCTTCAGACTTAAAGATATTTCCCCTATCACAATCCTCTTTTATGGTCCAGTCTAAATCCTGGGTGTGTGTGTGTGTGTGTGTGTGTGTGTGTGTGTGTGTGTGTGTGTGTGAGTTGACATCGGGGAGCTGCTCCCCAAATATGCCACAACACTGAGATAATCTCTTTCCTGAGAGGCTTAGAAAAAAAAAAACTTACGATGACCCCATACAGCAGGAAAATGTCACACAGAAGAACATATTTCAAGACATTCCGACACCACAGTGTCTGCTCACTGTCAGCAAAGAAGAATCTACCTTATCTGTTTTGTGAGTACATGTCACGCCAAAAAACCTCAGCCCTAAAAAGCGAACCCTCTAAGCCTTAATTTTATATCTGCCATCTCGCCACGTCGAGTTCCTCCCTGTGTTATGTCGCCTCGCTCCCCTCTTTCAGACCCTAGTTTCCTCTCGTTCTCTTTTTCTTTCTGTCTTTCACACAAAATGGGAAAGACACACACAGTAGGGTTGGAAGAGGCGACCTATTTTAAGACCAGTGTGTAATTAATCATAAAGTAGCAGCAAGCATTAAGAGAGGAGGAAATGTATCATAGCTCCCTCTGTGACACTCTGTCCCTTCTTAGCTGACATTTTCTCTGTCTATACTAAATTTTAATTTGTATCCCCTGTTTTCCTCTTCCCCACAAACCAGACTCTCTGTCTTGTTCCTCATTCTCTCTCTTTTTTTAAATCTATCTATCACTTAAATATTAATTTTTAGTTATTATGCATGCACGCCACATGCACAAACATTCCTAATGAAGAAAACAGTGAAATGTCATCCAAAGAAAAAGCCGCCCTGATGTGAATTTTAAAATGATCCCTCCGTTTACGCAGAACATTTCTTTAGACTGAGAATCTGCCATATAGTCGCAACGCCGTCCATAACCACTGTGTCTTTTCACTGTGATATACGACTTCGTATGACATCACTGCAGGCTACTGTTTGTGAACAGATGGTGAAGAACACAGTCTCATTTGTGTGTAATAAGTCGTTACTAATTGTCTGCAGATTGGATCAATGTCCTGTTCTGCGACTACTGAGCTCTTTGTTTGTATTAGCACAGACAGCACAGACATCATTTATCAGGGATGGTATACAATATGCTAGCTGAGTTTTTTTAGTTTAGTGAGATGCAAAGTTTTCTTTTCCTTGTGCAGTATTAAGAAGGATAGCAACACAAGCCAGAGCTTCAGTCATGTGCTGTGATTGACTGGGAGAATGGTCACGAGAACTTCATCCTCTGGCTTGTGAATCTTTTTTTTACCAAGACCCCTCGATGACCCTGGTCCTCAGCTGTCAGTTACAGTTGCTGCTTTTTACTCAGCAGCAGATAAATGTTTGTCTGGGCTGCGTTGGAGACTGGAGAGATGTTTTTGAGTTTGTTCGGTGCATAGATACAGGGAGTTGTAGTGATGCCTCTGTTTTACTAAATCAACATATAGTGCATTTACCAGTTTGCGTGCATTATACTGTTGAATGTGAATAAATGTGGTCTGACTTTTTCAATTGCCACCTTTCTTTAAAAGATACAGGTTATGGAACAACTGACACTGCAAGGATTAACTATCCTGTAGCTCAGCTGCTTTATTTCTTTATCATGCACTTTATCATGTGTAACCAACTCCAACACAGTCAACTAGAAGATTTGATCACCGCAACCATTTTAGTTGATAAAAGTGATACACAAACCACCTTCAAAAGACCGTTCTCCACAAATGTAGCATTCTGGTGTTTAATATATCACCAGAGTGAACACACTGTTCAACTTTCAGAGAGAATCACTTTTTGGATCACATGAGAGTTGCTGTGGACAGCAGCAGTGAAAGTAGATTAAGGTTATTGCTGACAGCCTCCCCACGCTGCCTATTTTCCCTCATGAAAACAAACTGTTGGTGGCATGCTTTTATCCATCCTTACTCAATGCAGCGACAGAGGTGCATCGCTGTGCAAAACAGTCATTTAAGCTTGCTGTGCACACACAGCCAACAGTTATTAGAAACGAGGGAAGTAAAAGCACACTGGGCATTTCCCTTGTTGAATACATATTAACATAATGATTTACACATACACTACATACGTGGTTAGTCTAAAGCTGTTTTGAAACTGCGTCTAAGCTACACGCCACTGTTCAAGTGGTTTGGCTACAGGGACTCTACAGTTGTTCAAAGTGCATGATCAATCTTCACTACCAGCTACTCAGAAAAAACAAGGCTTAATACAATTAAGCTGAAACATAATGAGACACATCTCTGTTCAGTAATGTAATAAATAAATGTACTCAGCTCAGTCTTTTGTTGTGTAATTTACTGCACCACAATACAAATGATTCTGGCTGTTAGACCAGTGCACTGTACTTTCACACTTCAGCAACACAACAGGAGTGGCACATATATGTATGTGTATGTGTGTGTGTGTGTGTGTGTGTGTGTGTGTGTGTAGATAGATAGATAGAATATATGTGTCATATCATACTAGCTTACTTTTGCCAATGGATGGATGGATAATAAGTCCTGACAGGTTCTCTGCACGTCTCTCCTCGTTTCCCAACTGGGCACAGACTTTGACCATATTCAGCCTGTTTTTCTTTTTTTTTTATTCTATTTTACATCACGCACTTCTCAGCACTTGTAGACTTTGCCATCATATCATTGACCTTTTAAGCAATGTATGTTCTCAAATCACATACAGCGTTGTTTTTCCCCCTCTGCGCTGTTGATTTAAGAAATGAGCCTGTCTCTAATGGTTTTTTCTTTCATTTTTATGTAGTTTCAACGGCAGTCTTTCCATCAGTCCCACTGACCAGTGTATCAACTGCAGGCTATGTGCAGCCGTGTGAGTGTATCACCTTGTTCCAAACGAAAATTGAACACACACACTGACATATAGCTCACCAGAATGCGATACGTCAGGGTCAGACAAACATCCAGAAATATGCCAGCGCACGAACAAACGCACACAAATGACAGTAATCCCAGACTTTCAGGAGAACTGCACTCAGTGTTCTGCACAGCATCTCTCTGCTCATACATCATTAAGTGAGTCTGGGTGTTATAATGGAGAAGATGCAGTGAATTAGATGGCCTGACAGATTCTGTCAGGGGCTGCAATCCTATCAGGATTGGATAATAAAAAGACACTTAATCTAGCCAGTTCCCAACAGTACTTCTTTGCACACAGAATAAAAAATTGTAATGTCCTCTCTGTGCGCTAACCACCCTAGTAAAACCCTCGTTCCTCCATTGCAACCTAAAATATACTGTAAGAGCAATAACTGTGACTCTCCACCATTCATCTGCCAAAACATTTCTCATTAAGAAACATGGAGTTATAACCCAGTAAAGTAAAATGTGTTTTTTTTTTACCTCCTCTGCTGTGCAATAATGTGCCATAAAAAATAGACTAAGCGATGATCTGCTAATGTATGAAGACCTTGCTTCATCAGAAGCACCAGGGATGAGAGACAAGAGGGGGTCGGCTCAGCGCATTGTCCCTCACATAGCGAGCATCAGTCATGATAAACAGGAGCATGACAGACGCAACATCAGTCACCTTGTAGAAAGTCATAGAGACAGGGACAAGTTTAGGTACTATCTGCCAACTACTCTATTCCTCTTTCTCTGTCAGAGAGCAGTAAGATGATGGGCTCTCTAAGGATAGCGCGAGGGGCATCATGCTGGCTCATTGCCTGTCAACAACTGAGGCATTTCTGTAATGCTCTTTCTCTGTAGAAAATAAATTATAAATTCACATTTGTCAGTTAACCCCTCTCCTCTCTCTCTCTTGCTCTGTCTTCACAGTGGAGAATAACCCATGCCAGACCAACCCCTGTCTCCATGGAGGCAGCTGCCTGCAGGAAGGTGATGGCTATAGCTGCTACTGTCCTCAGGGCTTCTCTGGAGAGAGCTGTGAGATCGGTGAGTCACTGCCAGGTTAGGTCAGAGCGAGGGAAACCTCAGAGGTTACAGTTGCAGTTGCAGGCAGATGCTGTGTCACTGTGGCATAAGGGAAAAGACGCCAGCGTATGTTGGGATAACGTTTAGCATATGTACTCCTCAGTGCAATGAATTCAGGAGGTTTTCTTATGTGGCCTTGTGTCTTATAGTCTGTCTGGATCTCATCACAGTGCACTCAAAGCAAGGAGCTTTCCTGTCAGGTCCAGTAGTTTTGGATCAACCCTCTAATGACTGAAAGTGAACAGGGAATATCAATACGCTGCAAGTCAGCCATTTGTGACAGAGTCTGCTGAACGTGTGCTGTATGTGCTCAGCTGTGTGAGTGTGCGTTTTTCACCTTCTGCCCCATGAGTAGCACAAACCTCATCTTCCCACTCAGCTGTGTGATGGGAGAGTGTGACTGTCACATAATGGCAATGCACTGTTTTAGGTGTGTGCGCGTGTGTGTGTTTGTGTTTGAGTGAGAGAGACATGCAAGGACACACGGGCCACAGAGGAGCTATGAGCTCAGTGAGGAGTGGAGTAGCTGATTAAAGAGTTGGGGCAGCAGGCACATGTTGGTGTAGATGAGGAGAGACAGAAAAAAAATAAAGAAAAGAAGCAGTGAAGGCAGCATTGGCAGAAAGCATCAAAGTAACTTTGTTGCTTTGAATGAGATTTCCACATGGCTCCACGAGGGATCGACTGAGCTTGAAAACATCATAGTTGGTGCAAAGTTGTTGTTGACAGTGTTGAGTCTGGCACATTGATTCTGGGTCCTAGCCAAAGAACTGTGGATTGAACTATAGTAAATATTAGATTATGTACAGTAGCTGCGCTGTTTTGTGGTGAAATGTGGTGAATTTAGATTTATTTTCTTACATTTTTGCATTTTATGTTTTGTCTTTCAGCAGTTGCCATTTTTATAGCACTGGTCTTGAGCATTAAGCTCCATCTGACGTATTTAAGATCTTAGAGGGAATCAGTGAAGTCACCCAGTTTTTCTTAAAAAAAATGATGTTTGTTTGAGTGAAATCTTTATTAAAAATCAGGTGTAAAGACTTGACAAAATGCATCATCAGAATTTATTAGAATTAGAAAAAACAGAGCATGTTGACCCTTGTGTTGGGCTCTGTGTTCCATATTCATGTGTACAACAGACCATGCTGAGGTTTAAGGGTCACTGAGGTGATGTAGATCTGGGTTCAAAGGTGAAAAGAGGCCTATTTTCCTGTATCTGATTATCAGTAACCTTTAATATTTATACCTAGTAGCACTTACCATGTGTGCCCGTGCATTAACACCATTGGAGATCGATCAACGTTCTAGTGTTGGATCAATAAATTGTAACAAATGCATGTAAAATGAATGATTTACACACACGTTTCAGCCTAAATCACAGGAGTAACCTATTCATAAAATGTCTGTTATGTACTGATGAGTTTTGCTGCTGATCAGTTGTCTTTCCTGCTTACGGCGTTCTTCTCTCAGGAGTCTTTAATTGGCTTTCCCAGTGTTGCTCAAGTGTTGTGATGTTGAGGATGTTGCTAAACAGCTGCATATCTGAGGGTTTTTTTATATTAATTATGGCCAAAGGCAAAAAGGTTAATTGGCTGTAACAGCAAATGCTTGACCACAGTTTAACCAACATGGCATCGCACTGCTCTCGAGAAACTAGACAAGTGTGACTTCATTTGTTCGTTGCTTTCCACACTCAAAGCTCTTATTTCCTGTTTTTCCTTTATTCTGCTTCAATTCAAAACACACATACAGCTCCATCATAGCCAGAGAGACATATAAACCAATATCCCATGCAGTGCATCTGTCCTCAATGTGAAATGATTGTTTAGGCAAAACGAGGCCGCGGCACCACAGCTGCATCACACCTTAGAGCCTGTATTCACAACCTGGTTTGTAGCTGCAGCTACGGTATTTGGGAAGAAGCATTTTGAGGAGCTGCAATATTGATGATCTGTGTTTGTGCTGTAGATCTGTAGTCATTTTTTATGAGAGTAGTGTGGTGAGAGTGGGAGAAGCTGTGGACGTGCCATTGTTAGCAATTCAGCTCCACTAGATCCTTGTGTTTAGAAAGTCCTTTACTTCATCTGTATTACAATCTCTATCTAAAGTCATTTGAGGCTGCCAGCACAGATGGATGGACAATAACGTGCAACACCGACATCAGAAATCTAAGCTTTGGATTGTAGTGTCCCATTGATCATCAGAGCAGGTTGGTAAAGTCTGGATCCTGCAGCAGAATAAGTGATTAATGAGGCACAGCACAGCCTGTCACTTTGATGGCCATGTGTTAAGATACAATAATGAATTATATTTTCCTCCCCTACAGCTGGAATGAACATTTGTTCAGATATAGGAAAAAATAAAATATAGCAAAAAGCAAACAACAAAGAAAAAAACACCTCTTGGGGGTTACTCCCCCAATTATGTCCAGATAAAATAGTCCCATATCTTAGTCTTAATGTCTCCAATCCTTCTTGTGGTTTACACAAAAAAAGCAACTAAAGTAAGAAAAATACATCTAAAGAACTTTAATGAATCCTTTCAAAGTGCTCACAGTAGGTTTGAGCAAACAGAAGATACCCATTCCTTAACATCTAGTGTACACCTGAATACATCTCAACTCATGATTGTGTGGGAACACCTTCAGTGGCAAGAAAAAGTATGTGAACCATTTGAAATTCTGTGTTTTTTTTTCTGCATGAATTTGTCATAAAATAGCAAATCAGTCAAGAGTATTAACAAAAATGATGTGCCTAAAATATTAAGAAGCATATTCTTCTTGTGTGGAGCAAACTCAAAAGGTTAGAGTGTTTTTTGTCAGTTGAAGTAGCTGTAGTCCACACCTCCAAACTAATTTCCTTAACTTATGCTAACACCTGACTTCAATTTGCTTTTTTTAATGTCATTATTTCGAGGGTTCACATACTTTTTACACTTTATTGTCTCTCAAACATGCATGCTTATGCAGTTTTTGTACTGACTGGTTAAAACTACACATATGTCAGAGCTAAAAGACTCACCAAGAAGTTGCACATGAACAGACTGTTATAGTGGCTGTAATATTTTGTGTAATACCGTAATAACACTGTGATAGGTGTAACAGCACCCGGGCCATGTTGACACCTTAATATGAAAGAGTCATCATGAAAGATATCATTTATATATGTGTGTTTTTCTGCTGTGACAAGTCACAATGTTGACTATGAGAGGTTCCCACATTTATCCCAACAGAAAAAGTGATTTCAAGATAATACAGCAGCCTCACAGGTCATTACTGGGAAAAGCAATAGACTAAATAAGCTCATTTACTCGTTGCTTGTGAAGCTTGCAGCCCTTTTAATAGTCATCATCAGCACATTTAGGTTTGTCAGCTGCCAGTGTCAACACAGATGATTTTAGTTGCCAACATGCAGTACATAAGAAGTTAACACGGTGTTCAGGTGCTGACAAAGGCCATTTGGCACAGTTAAAGGCTCTAGAAAACAAGCAAGTACTGTAAGTGAACCTCTGCTCAGGAATGACTTCATATTTCCTTTTCCTGAAGCCAGTATTTCTGTAATGGAGTAAATCTGGATTTAAGTGTAATATTTCTAGTTCATTTAGATTCAGGAGCCTGTAAACATGATGTTATGGTCACAGTTACTGAACTTTTAAAGGTAAAGATACATCCTTGTTTTGCATTTATATTGTCAGTTGTCCTTAGAGGGCGTTAAAAATGAATTCCCATTCTTTTTGTCAGCACCAGCTATTTGTGTTCAGTCCAAATGTGTTTTGTTGTGGAGGAAGTTGTATGTATGTATTAACCTGTCGTGGTCTATCTCTCAACACAACTCACAGTAATTCTAAATGGAGCAGGAGTTAGGGAAATTATTTGTTGTCTGCTGTTCTGTGTTCTTCAGGAAGACGTCAATCAGCCTGTTAGCGACTTAGTCAGGCAGGAGAAAGAATGAAAGCGCACAGCGAGCCATTCGCATGCTCTCTGGATGAACCAGCAAACAGAGGCAGATGCATGTGTGCAGCGGTTTCTTCATGACAGCTCACTCACAACTAACAGCTGATGGATGAAATGGGCCTTTTGGATTCCAAATGCACAATGTGATGTGGGGTCAGGACGGTGAATGATCCTCTTGAAAGGAGGAAATTAGTCTGATCGCACTTTTCTCTCTTCCTGTCTTTCGACCCCTGTCCCTCTCCTTCTCCATCCATCTTTCTTACGGCCCTGTGTGGGTTCCCCTCCTCCTTTTTTTTTTTTGCATCGTTTGCATGATGTATTATAGGAGATAACGCAGCACCTGAACTGCTTCGCGGAGGCTCAACAATTTGGGCAAAATTACACCTTTTGAAGGACTGTCACTTTTTCATTTCGCTCCTTATCTTCCTTATCCACATTTGCTCCTTCATTTCTCTCCTGCTCTCCAACAAGTCCTCAAGCAAATCAGTGAAAAACAACAGCCATGGTGTAGGTGAGCATAACACACAATGTGGGGGAAAAAAAAAAAAAACATTCGCACCTACACAGTCCCATCACTATCTAAGAAACGAGCAGCCAGTCAGATTCACCGGTGGTTTGAACAACTCTCAGGACAGTTTCAGCAAAATAAATTGCATAGCAACATCCACCGTATCTGGGCACACAGCAATGTCCTCAACTTGGATTTCTTCAACTTTTTATTTTTTTTATTTTAGTTTTTTTCTCTAGCACCTGCCCACACTCTCTAGCCTCATTTCCAATCATGGTGATTAGATCGGAGTCTTCTACCCCACTTCCTTCATCCCCCAGGTCTCCATCTCTCCTCTGCACTTTTTATCAAATGTGATTTTTTTTTTCCTCTACATTTATTACTCTGAGAGCATCTTCATATCTTCACGCCCATTCCCCCTCTCTCCTCGTTTTCCTTTCTCTCCTACACACTCCATCTCCCTGACCTCCTCCCTTCACCCCCTCACTCCTCTTTCCTCTGTTGCTCTTTGCCAAGACCTACAGTATAGCTCTGTGTTGGAATTGCTCCGCAGTGCAGAGATTGGGGGGAAAGCAAGCCTGTAGGCCCACAGCATTTCACCCAAATAACACATTTCATTTCCTGCCACACTTCCTCACTCCTCGTGCAACCCCTAACCTCCCCCTCCTTCCCCCTCTCTGGCTCTGTGCGTCTCTTTCTCTCCCTCTCTTGCTCTGTATTTTCCTGTCAAAGGCCAATACAATTATTCATAAAGAAATGTCTCTGTACTCATGCATAAAATGAAACTTATTCAAGCTCACACGCTCACTCACCTGCATACTTGAATTGCTATATGTGCTCACAAGCGTGTGCACAAAATCTTTTCTACTTTTCTTTTTTATAACTCTTTCTTTCAAACGGATCAGACCTCCCACACAAACACACACACACACACACACACACACCTGTTTGTGCCTGTTTTATATAAAACCAATATGTGCTCAGGACTATATGCTAGTCCCGAGCTAATGCATAAGTCATGTTTAAAGGGGCCAATTGAAACGCCCTTGCTGGGTTTCTGTATTAACTAATTCATCCTGCGGGACCCACTCCTCTCACATCTGCTCATATGATTGAGCCTGAAAGATTCATGAAGTAGAAGCTATTAATATCACCGGCCTCTAACCTATACCACTGTGTCCACAGACATGAGCAATGAGGTCAAAGTCGATGGGGGAAATGCGAAGGACAGGCCGCGGCTGAGGATAATGGATGTTTTATTGTAGATAAACACAGGCTGTCAAGATATTTGTCAGCAAATCCCTGAGAATGTGGTGATTTGGGGTGAACTGAGGCAGAAAGTGATATTGGCATGCGTAGAGATAGAGGTATTGTATTCAATAAAGCGAGGAGTTACGACCAAAATTGTAGAACCAAGATAGGAAAAAAGAAAGTAGTTGATAAAAGGCCGATAGATTCGGAGTTAGTAGCAAGGATGTGTAAAGAAAGACTGATGGAGTGGGCCGTTGCTGCCATGCTGCTTCCCTCCGGTCATCCCATTCATTCCTTCATTAAAGATGGAATAGCTTTATGTGTTTGGCTGTAAATGCTCCAAGTATCTGGCAACTAGATCAATATGAGTTTTGCTGCTATTTTTTTTGCTTATACTGGGGGGGGTCACCATGTGGGTCAAACAATGCACCACTAGAAAACTTTGATTTATGTAATGAGGAACAATTTGATGGCAACAGTGGAGATTAACATAGAGTTGAATACTATAAACTGGGACTCTGGTGATTAGTGGAAGTTCTTACCTAAAGTTATTTCTCTTTCCTGGTAAAACACTAAACCTTCAGGTATCTGCTGTTTTAGCATTTGTGCATGTGTGTGTTTGTACGTGTGTTTCTCTAAACAAGATTCCTTCCCTAAATCTCATTATCACTAGAATGCTACTGTCATAAACACAGTGTTTGACCTTTAAATGTTGTTTTTTTAGTCATATAACTGGATCAACTTTTCAGCTGCATTCTTCTTAACTTGTTACCGCTCAAACAGCAGCTCAGGGTACACCAGCCTGACCTAAAGCTTCTTTTTCAGAATATGTGTAGATGGAAAAAAAAAATAAAGGTGTAAACTGAGAAACTAACTAAAGACAGAAACTATGCATGCGTTTCCGGACATGTGTATGTGAAGCTCGAAAGTTGAACTTCATTCAACTTTGACTCGCATCGCGAGGTTCTCAAATGTTCAGCTGGTTTAAAAGAGGAGGTGGGACTGAGCTCAGCCTCAATTCAAGAAATAACACATTAGCAGTCCAGCTGGAGCCAGTGTAGCTTGACATTTTTATACCACGGCATAAAAGGAATTCAGCCAGATGTGGAAGACTAATACTGAAAAGTGAGGAAAAAACATTTTATGGTTAATGAAACCTTCTCATGGTGAAATACACACTTCTGCTTTTGCACTGCAACTTGTGACAATGGTATAACAAAAAAAAAATTACTCAGCACAATGGCTCGGATGAACCGCGCATGAGGATGGATGTGACAGTGACTGTGCAAATAGCAGAGTGCGTGTCTTTTGTGTGATTGATGACCAGCAGTTTGTCACAGTTTGTCGGCAGCAGAGGAGCTCTGAAAGGGCTATGATTGGCTGGCTCAGCCTGTATTCACATGCCTCATTAATTCATCCACACCACTGGATTCCTCAATCAGCATTTTGATTGGCGGCACCCTCCCCCCCTCCACAGCCACCACCACCACTATGCGTACTCTTACTCTCGGCCCTGCTAACACCACTGTAAGGGTCTGATTGGAGCTGCTCTGCCTACAGCTGATTCAGACCGTGATACACAGACACTGTGTACACACTAAAGCAGCCAGACGCACATAAAATGATCAATACACACAAATGGAGTCAGAAAATTCTGTCATGGTCTAACACAAGGAATTGGAGACCCACAGGTACAAACTCAAGCACCTGCAGGTGCTCACGCATCGAGCAGGGATGGGTGTCTGGCATAATTTTCCAGTTTTCAATCAGTGTGGACATCCCTTCTTCTCTAGCTCCTCAGGACAATGAGAAACAAAGGACATAGTGGCTGCAGAGTTGAATGAGAATGAGCTGCACGGCTGTTAATGTGTGTGTGTGTGTGTGTGTGTGTGTGTGTGTGTGTGTGTGTGTGTGTGTGTGTGTGTGTGTGTGTGTGTGTGTGTGTGTGTGTTTGTGAGCGTGCTGCATGCAATATCTCTTTGGTGTAAACACACCTGCAGATTAATGAGCTTCTGGCCAAATTACCAGGACTCACCTCTCTTTCTCTTTATCTCTTTAACTTTCTCTCTCCAACACTCACACACACTCACTGTTTTCTTTTTACCACTCTCTCTCGTACACACACTCGCCACCTTGAGCTGCCTCATATTTACCGCTTCTCTTTCTAATGTACTTGTCAGCTGAAACGATGGGTACAGTGAATGAATATGCATGCAAGTGCCTGATATGTGTTTGATTTAGCTCGGTGTGTGTGTGTCTGTGTGTGTGTGCTTTGTGGCGGATGTATGGAGGCAAAGGCTCTGTAAACACTGGCTGACAGCTGTAGGAGGAAGTGAAGCATATAAAGGCTGGCCACGTAGAAAGCAGGACAAATTGATTTCGCATGAAGACCGGGAGCAAGGTTTTACACGGGGAGGGACTTATCAGAAACACTCTCACAACAACACAAACTGCACACAGTGACGTACACGTGTATCTTCAACCTTAGATATGGATCACATCATCATAGGTTTACAGTAGGTGAGAGTGCACAAAGGCATTCAAAACAAAAAACAAGCACTCATTTAGCAGCAAGCACAGACACGTTCTGTGGTAATTCACACAATCTCTTAATTTGATGACCCATAACCCTCAAAGGCATTTGTATTGTAATTGCAATTGGAGGCTGCACATATAGCTGTTTTAATTAGAGCTTTTCTATCATTATCATTTGTGCGCCATGTGAGAGTTTAATAATCCAGATTCTCTCCCATTAACTCTGTGAGTTGCTTAACGCTATTGTTGTGGTATTTACTTCTAGGTGATCACAATCGTCGCTTTCGGAGCGGTAGTTAGCATGTGTAGCTCTGTGTAAATGCCAGCTGGGATACAGAACTCATGTTGGTTTAAGCTTAAACCGTCTGAACTGAGACGTCCAAGCTTCAGAGAGGCAGTCTGTCCTGTCCGTCTATGAGGCCAAAGTCACCATTAAGAATAACTACTTTGACGTTACCACAGCTGCACAAGCTTGTAGTTATTATCAATAAATATAACAACACATTTGAATTGTACTCGAGTAGTTGTTCTCAAGCTATACACGGCCCTTATCTTTTTGTTCTTGTGAAGCTGCGTGGATCTCCGCAAATACTGTACACACAGTGGTGACCTAACCCAGTAATACAAAGGGGATTTTTAAAAAAATCTTATCTCCATGGTAGCAGAGATGTAGAAAAAAATAGCAAGAAAAAAGAGAGAGAGCGGCAGAAAAGAGAAATAGAAAAGAGGATTGAGAGGATACAGTCCCTGACCAGGCTTCAGTATCACTCTGACTGTCAAATGCAGATTAGTTCTAAAAAAAAAGATAAAGGAATAATTCTTCCTTAAGATGAAAGCAGTTTGTTTGCTTCATTTCTTTTCAGAAATAGATTTAAAGATTCAACATCAGAACTACCTCAACTTAGAAACACATCCTTATATAATGTCACTGTCTGTGATTAATTGATTCTGACAGCACTATGGAAAAAATAGATAATTTCACTCTACTATTTCCTCTTTAAGCATGTCAGAAATAGCGACAGGAGGCAGAGAATAGCCTGTCATTCACCCCTCTGGGGATCTGCTCTACTTTAAGAATAGTTATTATATTTTTTAAGTGTGCACGATCACAGAAGAAAGGAATGAAAAAGTACAAAACAAGGCGGCAAAGAGAGATCTTAGAGAGGACAGAAGGGTGAAAGGTAAATAGAAAGGATGAAGAGGGGAGGAGGAAAGTAAATAAGCCTGAGGGAGGGTGGAAAACAGAGGGGAAGAAATGATCAAAGAATAATGACAAAAAATTCAAAATGGACGATGGAAAAAGAAGGAAGGTGAAGGAATGGAGCAAACTGTGAGGAAGTAAAGGATGGAGGGGGCAGCAGAAAGGAGAAAATTACAGTATAAGTAATCCATTGTAAGAGAGTGGAGCTCCTTTAATCTGAGGTGAGGTGTTAATGATCCCACCCCTGGGTGTCTGTGGCAGATATAGTTGTTAAAGAACAGGCCAAAGTCCGTGCCGCCCAGAGAGACGCTGCCACTGCTAACACCAGAAACCCTAAAGGGACACCTGTAAACCCTGCTGACTCAAAGGAAATTAGCCCGCTAAGACCCAGAGGGCGAAAGGGGATAAACTTGCCATTTAGAGATGTCCAGAGGGAGGGAGACAAAATGGAAGTTGAAAAGACTTGGAAGTGACTAATGAACAGGAAGTATCAGGAAGTATGGAAGGCAATGAGGGGAGGCAGAGGAAGGGAAATGACTGGAGAGGAAGGAGGAGGAAGGAAATGAAGAGAAGACAAAGGAGGAGCAAGAAAGGGAAAGTATAAAGGGATGGGTGAGAGAATCATCAGCACACACACGGTGGATATCAGTGTGTGTGCTGATGATTCTCTCGACCTATTCTGCATTTTCTGTCATTTTAAAGTCCTCAAGATAGTTTCTTTGCTTCTTCCTCCTTCTGTGAGGAGACAGAAATAGAGAGTGAGGCTGTATGATACTGGTGGCTCTGTGGCAGCTTGCTTGGCTTCCTCTGTCCCTGGCTTCCTTTTTCTTGGCCACTGCCCCCCCCCTCCCTCCCCCCTCCCCTCCCACACAAAATATAAACAGACACAGAAGACAGAGCCAGAGCCAGTGAACACACACACACACACACACACACACACACACACACATCTATACAGTACATAGCGTCATTGAGCAGCGTCAGGCTGTCAGAGCTGAAGGCTAGCAGAGCGATGTGAGATGTTGTGACACTTTACCTCATTACATCTTCCCAGGCTGTTATGAATGTTGCAGCAGCGCTGTCAACCAAAGCGAAGACCTGTCTGAAACATACTGTGGGCACACGGCACCACGAGCGCCACGCCGCTGACGCCTCCCCACAGACACACGAATTAAGATGGATCTTTTGCCGTTTTTAGATATCACGTCGTGGTGGGAGTTGAGCGGAAGTGTCTACGGCACAGGTCTTAGCCTCACTCCGCTCGCTTCCCCCTCGACGCAAACCTGGTCAGCTGTGATCATTTGGATTGTTGCCTGCGTGCGGCTCTTAGTGCTTTGTCAGGGCTCCAAGATGTAATTGCGTCTTGGCTAGTGGTGAGGTAACATGCTTCAATACTATATGGAAAAGGCATACACAGCTATATAGAGTTAGAGCCCAACAAATCCCCCCTTGAGCGAGCACTAGGCACCAGTAGAGAGGGAAATCTATCTTTACCTGAAGAAACCTTCAGGGGAACCAGGGTCAGGGTGGGAGGAGATAGAAAATCAGCAACATCCTGACACTGTTGCCAGAGAAACTGAAGAAACATCTTTCTCTGTTTCTACCAGAAACCTTAGGATGACTTTTCTCCAGTGTGGGGATCCTCTGATGGGTTGATCAGCATCACACTGAGCTCTCTGGAGAGCAGCACGAAGCCTTGGGCTGTACCAGACCTGCTGTGTAGTCTGTCTGTTTCCTCTTCTCCCTGCTGATCCCTTTGTAATCCACCTGCACCCAAACACAGGTGAAGGCCCAGGACTCCCCAGCATACTGCTGGTGCAGATACACACACGCTTACAAACAGCTCAAAACACATTTAAAAATACTAGCAGACACACTGCAACAGTACATATGCAGTACAGCATTGCTTATTAGATGTAACATAAAATATAGATTTAATTCAATCACTGTAGCCTAACTTGTAAACACTGATATTTACTGAAGTTCAACTTTTATCTCTCACAAGTTTGTGTGTTGAGCATCATCAGCACTTCCTGCCATTGAATATGAACTTGATAAGCTTTTGGCAAGGTGGCAGGAAAAAACCTTGTCAACAATTTCAAGCAAGTCCAGATAGTTATAGTACACCTGAACAAGTACTGCAGGAATTGACTGAATTTATACTAGTAAATATATGATTATTGATTGAATTTAGTAGCCACAGTAGCTGTTCTGGAGTTTACACACCTGGACAAAGTTCGTCCGGTGACATTGAGAATCAGGTTGTTACTGTATAAGTTTCTCAAGGAATAACATGGAAGTGATATAAGCAGTCTTCATACTGGTAATTCAGCAGGGTGTAATGGTATAATTTTAAAGGGTTTCTCGTGTTATAAAATTCAGCTCACATTCTACAATCATTATAATAAAAGTGTCAGAGGGATACAATAATCCTATCATAATTCTGTCCTAAGCAAACAGTAATCCTTTAGTTATTATGGGCTGCAAACGCATGTTTCTTTTCAGTAAATCAGTTTGTTGTTTTTGTAAGACAACAAGCTTAAAATGAACACATATATTCTCAAACATTTCCTGTCCCTATGCAAACAACAAATCTTTTTTTCTAACATGACTAGACAAACCCATTTTGGGGCATGGCAGAAATCCAGATACAAACAAAGATCTCCTTAATTGTTATTCAGCTGCTACAAGAAAATAATGTCTGTGGAAAACAAATGTGAATATTGTGGGTTAATAATATGTGGCTGATGTCCCATCTCCTCACCTGTGCATCTCCTATTATTACTCCTGTAATAAGTACAGTTCAGAATCCATGGACAGAGGTTCTGTAACATACACAACAACTCAGCAGACCTAGTAAAAAAGTGCTGTGGTAAACGTGTTGGGATGCTTTTGTTTATCTTGTGAGTCTTACTCCAAGACTCAGGAACTTATCTAAGCTGCTAAATGTTCTACTATGTTCTCCAGCTCCAGCTGTTGCTGCAGTTACTGTCTCTGTCTGCTGTTTGATGCTAGTCACTACTTTTTGAAAGTATTTTTGTTGCAAACAGCGACGTGCTGTTGCTGGTGACGGGGAGGGGGGGGGGGGGAAACAATGTAGGCTATAAAATCCAACCAGTCATCTTAAAGATGCACACATCTACTAAAACACACACGCATCAAGCTTAAGAGTTGATGAGTGTAGTTTATCCACTCCGCCGGCACTGTTCTCAACAAATCCTTTCATAAACAAATGCAAACATAAACACAGAGAGATCTTTTTATGGCCGTACTCATTAATGCTACTGGGCTGAAACAACACACAGCAACATTATAGTTATTGAACCAGCACAACATGGACCATTGCATGCTGTTTGGACGAGCAGCGGTTCAATAGAGTGGTATCCATCTTTGTAGAAGGGCATGGAAATGTCAATGCCCCTCGGCTAACTAAAGGAAGTCAATCATCCAGGGTCTCGCACAATGAAAGATGACAAACACAAAGAGCCTTTCAGCAAAAACCTTTGTGTGACAAACATTTCCATTTCAAAGCCTCTTTTTTACAGGATGTCATGTCAACTTATTTTTACATAATGTCGGCTGTGGTTCGGAGGCAATTAGGAGAATGTAAGAAGGGGGACCGTATCTGTCACTGCTCCTGGTTGATAAGGGGACAGACTGGTGCCCACTGTTTGTTAGAGCATGTTTCTCTATGGGTGTTAGCGTGTGCTCGTGTGTGTGTCCTTTTCCATGTAGCTGACAAAAAGTAAGTCTTCCTCTGTCCCATAAATATTGTCCCTCCATGCCCTCCATCCTATTCTGTCAGGAGTGAAGTCTCCGGGTGGCATTTGCAGGTTCAAAGGTTCTTTGTGTAATTGATCAGACTGCTGTTAGATCTGAGCAGCTGGCATTTAGTCTACAGAGAAAAATGTGCTTTTCCAGTTTGTTAGGACAAAGTCGCCGGCTTTCAAATATCTGTATCTGCCAGCAGCACAAGTTTGGTGTGGATGGATTGTATACAACCTGTAATGAGATTTCCTTTTCTCTGTTTGTGTATCTGTACACGTGTAGTTTTATAATCAACACAACGGTATGGACGCACACCGTACTGTGAATGTGTGCACAGTGATGTGTTGAGAGTTGAATGAATGTGCACATTTTTTCTCATTAATGCTTTTTCTCTAACCTCTTTTTGTTTCTTTAACTTTTTTCACAGTTGCTCTCCTCTTCATTTCCTTGACCAAAGTAATTACGCACGTCGTTTTACAGGAAAAGTGGTCTCACTGCTGCAGAAGTTTCCTTCAAATATTAAATAGCTCTACGAAATTAAGGTCAGGTGTAGACCTGAATTTCGGTGCTCCGCTAGCTCTTTCAGACATTCATTTGGTTGACAGGCAAATGGGTGCAGTCTTGACCCTCTCAATCGATGCTTGTAGTAGTTTTGGAAGTCATAACATGCAGCCCGCATCTGTACTCTGGCTCCATTTTACAAGCTACACAGTAAACAGCAATCACTTAAAATCACATCGAGAACGAACCTCTTAGGGGTGATACAGAGGAAAGTGTAGCTATTTTTGTGTCAAAGCCAACAAATGTCAAGCAAAAAATATCTCAAATGCTTTTTGCTTTGACATTTCCTTTTATTTGATGTTGCAGGTGATTGCTTTTGAGTGTTTCCAGTAGAGAATAGGACATTTGCTAAACAACTCAAGAAAAACAACCGAGAGAAGTCAGACTTCATTCGTTTGATTGTAACGAGGAGGGGAGGACAGATGATTACAGATGCTTTACACTCTGCAGCTTATATATAGCTGTATATATTAGTATAAGACCAAGATACTACGATAAAGATTAATATTAAATATTGAATATTTCTAATTTGAGAGGACAGCTCTGAACCTGTATTTTCCTGAATGGTTGCGACTTGCTTTAGAAGTTTCTTGAAGCACAGTGTGCTTGTGCTGTATGTCTGTGTATTATGATGCTAAAAGAAGCCAACTTGAAACAGCAGCTGTCACCGTTCAGCTGGGTTTAAACCATGCAGCTACGTATCATCATAGGACCCACGTGTCACCCACTGAACCTCTGTTAGATAACAAGTCTAAACTACAGGGGGATCTGTATGTGAAAGGAAGAGGAAACCTAAACAAGATTTAGATCAGATGTTTTTATTTCAGTGAAGAAGACAAACAAGTAAAGACTGTAAAGACCGTGTAAGTTTGTTTGTTCATCGTTCCATAACTCACTAGCAGCGAATAATAACTTGACAGTAGGTTAACGAATGTTTTCAAATCTCAATCAAACTAAAGACATTATCGTTCTCGTGCCGTGTATCAGAAATCTTTAAACTTCAAGTTGTATACCTAATCCATGGTGTCATATCAGAATAGGTTGATCTTTACATTAACTTTTATTATGTCAATCTCAAAAAAGGCTTCAAAGCTAAATCTCATCCTGCCTGATGCTCCCCAACTGACAGTTTAATGGGAGGAAGCTGTGGCTTGAGACGTTACCAACAATATCAGATCTATAAAAGGGCTTTTATGTTATGTGTGTCTAATGTAGGGTTTAATTAATCCACAGACCCCTCTGGATTCCCTAATAGTCATGTAGGGTGCTGATATGTGATTCAAACTGAAGATCTTATGTCTGGAAATGAAGAGAAGCCTCAGGAAAATCACCGACTATTAGCCTGGGTCCTGTCTCATTATTCGAGCACAGGATGTTCTTCACTTGCTCATTATCATAAGTGAAATAGACAGTGTCTAGTTTCTAATGCTGGTTTCTTGTAGTAGAGTTTGACCGTTTCCAAATCACTTCCACCTGCAGTAGTTACCAATACAGGATGGCAGCAGAAGATTACACGGTGGGATACTGTTGTAACCATTCTGCGCTTTTTAGAACACCATTATTAGACCAATAAAGTATTATACCATGTTTTAATGCTTGCCGGTCTTTTAGTTAAATATCGATTCCTTTCTCCCAGCCTTTATTACCCTCTGACTGGACTCTCTCACTGCTGGACTCTCACTAAACCCTGAAGAATTCATAGCCATGAAATTGCTAATTGAGCTGGAGCTCTCATTCATAAAATGGATAAAGAGCTGTTTACTGTTTTATTTGACTTCAACGTTACCCTCCAGAGGTAGCAAAATCAGAAACAGGACAGACATGTCTACGAGGATGTTGAGCTGGGCATAGTCTGAGACAGTTCAGAGGTTATAGTAATTTATCAGAATTTATTCTGATCTATTGATAGATAATCAATAAATAATCACAAAAGCGATATGGTCCAAGGTCTTGTCCCACCCACTTTCTGTTTGCTTCTTTCTCTCTCTGTCTCTGTCCCTTTTCAATTATTCATACCCCAGTTTGACACATGCCTGCAGTAAACCTCCAGCTATTCCGTCAGATAACAACACCCCCGGTTTGTCTGGCTGTTCTCTCGATAGCCTACCCTATATTCCATCCCCTGTCGCCATCCTTCATCCTCAAACTCTGCCCGGATACACGCAGAGAGGTGGTGATGAACACCAAGAGCAGGTTGCATATTTATCCTGCAATCAAACATTCCCATCCAAACTATGTATTTTCCAATCAGCGGTGAACCACGTTTAAACCTCAATTTCATATTTCAGTCTCCTCTGCCATTATGTTGGCCACATCAACTTTTCGCATTCATTTGCCGCCTCTGCTGACGGAGTCAAATGAATAGTGTTGGCTCAAAAAGAAGCTGGTAGCATCACGAGTGTGTTAGCTGCACCCAGCAATTGCCACAGTAGCTGGCACCTGCTTATATCCCCCACCCATTTTTGTGCCAGCAGATAAGTGGAGCACTGCTCTCCTCGACTCCCTTGAGACTGTACTAGTGCCCAGGCCTGATTTTGTTTTACTGGGGACTGAGCCAGAAAGTGATGGACACACACATGCAAATGCAGAAATACAGCCACACACACACACACACACAGACGCACACGCCGCCACCTGCTTAAGTTGGATGGTTGTCTCATCGAGCCAGTTGGGCAGAGAGTGGAGTTTGAGTGGACTTTGAGAGGATATTCCTGCTGCGCTGCGGCTCTCATCGCTCTGTTTGAGGAGAGGAGAGTGCGGGCACCATAGACAGTGGGAACAAAGTGTTGCCATGGCCATGATGTACAGGATTTTTATGAAATTAGTTATTTAGATTTATCATAAAAGTGAATTTGGAAAATGTTTTATATAATAACACGAGCATTTCTGATAAAGATCTGTTAAACTTGGAAATAAATCTAATTATAAAATTCTATATCTATGTCAGTGCAGTGCAGAAATGTGAAAATGATAGTGATGATGATATAAAACTTTTTCCTCTAGATGTCATATTATTGCCAAATTCAAACAATGCATGTATCTTTGTATCTACACACTAATATCTGATGTGTCAGGCTGGTCCGGGTCAGCTCAGAATGAGTTTATGCGCAGGAAATGATTGAAACCATGGTTAAATCCGAAGCAGCTAATCAGAAGCTCAATCTCATCGAGCTCATGAGTGTGTGGAGGAAATCTCATTAAAAACTTTTTTCCCAAGGCCATTAAAGTACTTGAAGAACGTGGAAATGCAGATCTTCACAAGCTACACATATGGTTTCTTTCTGAATACATGTCTTCTGAAGAGCTGCTGTAACTATCGTTTGATCAATATATCAACCATGCTCGTGCTCAGGTTTGTTCAGATATCTTTTAACTACACCAGCTACTGCTGCTGTTACCTTTAGTGCCGTGCCATGTTGCTTCATTTCAGAGGTATCTACTGTACCTACCTACTGGGGCCTAAAATCCAAGCGGTAATTAACGGCATGATAAAAAAGATTTATGTATTTATAGTAGAGGCCACTATTGGATTTTTGCTTTGATGGCTTGTTTATTTAACACAAAAAGTGGTTCATTGGCCACTATCTCTCCACAAAGACCATACCTGAGCAGGCTTCTTCACACTATGGAAGGATCAACATGGCCTACAGATGGAGCTGCACGATGCTGAGCCAGGTCCTCCCTATATAACTATATACTATATACTGTAATATCATTGCCAAAACAGCAAATCTAATGATGGCCTAAGACTTTTGCACAATACTGTATGTGATCACTTCTGATTCCTGAACTATTAAATGCTTTAGAATGGTGCAGTATGTTCTGATTTGTTTTCCCTTGTACTCTCACAATGCAAATCAATACCATAGTTCATAAAACCTTCCTCCAGCACTTTTTTTCAAAACACAGCTTATATCATATGCTTTCTGTTAAAAATGTAAGTCTATGGTACAAGCTGAATTAACCCTGATGACATCTTCAGGGTTCTTTTTTTTACATTTGAATAGCTCCCTCCAAAGCAGCTGAAGATGCTGCTTAACCAGACTTAAAACTTGTTGACATTGCTTTTGGTGTGGGAGGTATATTTTTTCTCTCGCTATCCCTCTTTGTTATTTTGTATTCTTATTTTTCCAGCCCATCATGAAACAGACAGATAGAGACAGTTATACATGGTTATGCGCTGATACACCAAAAACCAACACAAATGCCATCTCATTCCAACTCCTCTGGCAGAGTCGCTACCTCCTGCATCAAATTCAGCCTTTGATATCAGCCAGCCCAAAGCGGGGCACGAGCAATGAAGCTGTCACACTGTTTTATCCAGACAGACTCTTCCGCCCCAAACACTGTCTGCCTGCAAAGCCTCTGTAATCCAACCCTGAAACTTGCCAACGTCCCGGAATCACAGCATCACATCACCTCTCCTCTGTCTTTCTCCTCTCACTCTTGTTTTCACCCCCTCTCCTTCATTACTCTATTCTCTCCCCCATGTTTTTGAGCCTCTTCCAAGATCTTCTCTCACTCGTTGGACTTTCTCGTGACTCCCTTCTCTCCACACTCCCCTCCACTCTGCCATGACCTCCCGCCAAGCCCCCCTGGGACTCAGTCAGTTGTTGTGATGACCGAGGATTGTAGGATACCAGCTGCAGTTTTAATGATTTTGCCCTCAGGCCAAGATCAGCCAGAGAAATACAGTTAACATTTTTCAACAGAATGACTTTTACCCCTACAACTCCTCTGCATTGTGTGTGTATGTGTGTGTGTGTGGGTGTGTGTTGCTCTGCATGTGAGCCTGTGCACTATGCGGGAATATATCAGATCTAAGAAATCGCATCTGCATGCTACGCGTAGCATTTGTGTTACTTTACATATTACAATGGGCTTGCCTGCAGTTTTTTGTAGCTGCTAGTAAGACAGCTGGCACGTCAGTGTGAACTGCGAAGATGGAAGCTCATCCTGCTCAGTGTCCTCCTCCCTCTCCATCCCACCGTGCACTCCCCCCCAGTCTCACGGCTCTGTTTTGACAGCAAAACTGCAGCACGTCCTGCAAACACCGTGCAATTAGCATCATGCGCTCCAGTGGATCCCAAACCGCTCGCTGATGAAGTTCAATCAATTGGCTTTAATTATAACTTTCTCAGAAACACCTCTAATCTGTCTAAAAGTTTGATCGTCTCTGGGGTTTGTTCAGTAACAAGCTGGCAGGTTGTGAAAAATAACCGGTTGGAAAGTACTGTTTATGTGCGTGTGTGTGTGTGTGTGTGTGTGTGCCATGTATTTTGCTTAACTCAGTCTCTCCCTCTCTACAGACATTGACGACTGCCAGTCTAATCCATGCCAGAATGGAGGAACCTGTATTGATGAGATCAACTCCTTCGTCTGTCTGTGTCTGCCCAGCTACGGTGGAGCTACTTGCGAGAAAGGTAACAACGTGCAGCAACAACATGCATCAGAGCACAGCACAGCTTCCTTATTTTACTGATTGGCTCACGTCGGTAAGAGTTGTGTATTTTGTGGAGGTGGTTCGTAGAAAGAGGATCAGTGTGGAGGAGATGGGAAAAGTGGATAGGGAATTAAGACAGGGCGGTGAAGGATGGGCTAAAGTGGAAGGGAAGCAAGGTGACAATGGTGCCGGTGGAAGGAGCAGGATGAAGATGAAGAGGGTGAGGAGGAGGTGGCACCAGATAATAGGATGAAGCTGAAAGAGGTAGAGAAACAATGAGGAGATTGAGGACGATAGGGTTAATGAGAGTGTGTAAATGCAGACAGAGGTTGTGGAACAGGGAGGATGAGGATGTTGGCAGTGAAGGAGGAGACAGAGGGGGGAGAGGGAAGCCCTTTGGAATAATGCGTCCGATTTATACAGAACACCTGCGTCCAGCTGGTTTCGTCTCTCATTACTGGAATTCCCCTGTGAGATGGATGCCACGGGGGAGGCTGTTCACAAACTGAAGCTTACAGAAAACTTGGTCAATGTATCATCAAAACAAAGAAGAGGAAGAAAGAAAAAACACCAACAGCTGTTGTGTTGTGTACATTACAGTTTCTTATTTTAACAGAAAATGATCAAATATATGTTCACATGGAGCCAAGATAGTGAAGATAGTGAGATAGTGATCACTGGTTATTAAGTAAAGAAGGTGTCATTTAGAGGGACTTAAGAGGGCACAGAGCAAGACATCACACATGGAGCACAGCTTGAGTGGTTATGCTGCCGACCATTAGTGGTGTGCATCCGCAAAATGTAAATAATACAGTAATCAGGGTGTTGGGATGGTGCAGTTTCCCTGTGCAGTGATCACAGACAGTACCCCTGCATGAAAGGGACAGTGATGCAGTGACTACTGTGGAAGTTCACGGTTGCCGGTTCCAGTTGACCTTTGACCTCATCTCTCACAAGAGTTGCAGCTTTGAATATCTTTCTTTTGTCTTTATTTCTGGCTTCCAGTATCTCGCTCTGCAGCTCTTTACTGCCCTGCTCTGCTCCGATCTGGGACAGAGGGCAGAGCAATCAATAAAGAGCACAGGGGTTGAGGAGAACGATGCCTAAGAAGAAGAATAAAGAAGGAACTTCTAAACATGAAATCACAGCAGTTTTGGTATGATCCTGCCGAGGAAACCGCATGTTTGCTGAACTAAAAAACAAACTAAGCTCTACATTATCTTTGTACCTCACTGTGTGCGAGCTGGCTCGTTGGCTGTACTACAGTTATTTGGCACCAACCTTATTCACATGAAGCCACTGACTTGAACTGTCACATTTCTGCTTCAGTTTTACCCGTGGAAAAGCTTCTTGTATCTTCTTCGAATTCATTGCCTATGTTTACATAGTGCTGCTAAACTCTCTAACCCAGCAGTCCTCAAACTGGTGATCTGGATGTCACCAGGAGTGTGGGGCTCTGTTCTAACGTCTGTTCAGGTTAAATTTATTGAAAACAATCTCTATCTTTTGTAACATTTAAAGGGCCACTTCTCCAATTTACTTCTCCAGTATCTTATTGTAAGTATTTTACAATATTTCAGATACTTGTTTATTACTGTATGTGCTCTTTGTACTGCTTCACCACAGCAACTGTGACTTTGATAACTGCTTGTAGATATTTTTCCTGTGCTTGTGGTTCCCTTTTTTATATTACTCCTGCGGTGCAGGTAGTAAATTAGCAAACCCATAAAAATGACACAGGGTGTTTCGATTACACTTCACTTTAAACGTACAGCTTCTTTAAACCAAGGCGGATCTTTAAAGTGTGAGATGTAAAAACACTGATCCCGAGTCTCACAAAATTGAACTTCACACACCTTCAATATTGCACGCACGCTCCGTAAAATGTGGTTTTCGTCTCCCCTCTACCGCCTTTCCCTAAACGCACGGCTCTCGTTTGGCATTCGCTGGAGCTGTGCACACGCCTCACGCTTCCCCTCCGACTGCATTGTTGCCTTCATGGCTGATTGGGAGCAGCAGGTCTGATTGGGTAAATCTAAAGTCTCTGTTTTCCTGTCGCTTTTATCTCTCGCCAGTCCGCGCTTGCAGAAATATAGGATTCAGCTGTGAAAAGCACAATTCGCAACAGGCATCGCTCTGCCATTTCAGTGTGATCTCAGTTTGATATCCAGAGGGAGGTCTGAACTGCGACATGAATGGTGGAAATGAACTCATTCGTTCCGCCGAGGCTTCCATCCATTTAAATGTCATCCAATTGGTCCCTGTCTCCGTAAAGTGGTCCAGTTCTTTCTGTCTCATTTGCTGCTGTGTGTACTCGCGTGTGCATGCCTGTGCATGTTCAGGTGTGTGTGTGTGTTGTGAGCTAACAGCCTCGGATGCTGGGTAGATCCGGTCCACTGCTGGCTCCCTCTGGCCTGTTACCATGGTGATCGCATCTGAGAGTCAATAATAGTAAGTTGACAGGGATGAAGTCCTCCAGTGAATGTACCAAGAGACAGGAGGAAATGACTTGTTATTCTCCTATTTTTTACTGTTACATTAACTCTTTTCACAAGGTTTTTTTTTTTTCCATTATCACGCGTAGTTGTATAAAGCATTTCTCTCTGTAACACACTTTGAAACTCAACAGTTTTAGATATTAATGATCATTTTCTGTCATTATCTAAGGTTTCGGCAGCATTATTTTGATAGTCGGCGCTGTGGTAATTTTTGTTCAACAGTACCAGTAATGAATGGACACTTGTTTAAAAGAATAGGCAGTTGTGATTTGAGTAACAAAGACATCAGACAGTTGTTTCATTCTCATCTCATCCCAGCACTGAAACTGACTGAGTCTGTCCTGCTGGTTCCCTCTGGCTTGCTGCCTAATCAGCAGAAGCAGAAATCTTCTTCCTCAGCCTGACTGAAGTGAAATGCGACGGTGAAAGCATTTGCTGGTTTCTTCTCATCAGCTTCTTCCCTCCAGTCCGACCCTTTATCCAGTCTTCTTCTTCCTGTCATTCTTTCTAAGAAGAAAAAGGACATAATGCGTATGAGCCAGAGTGGAGTGTGGGTTTGTTTTCTTGCTCTTCCTCTACTGTAGACACCTCTGTTTCATGTTGTCTTCTTGTTTTTTTCTACCTACCTTTCCGCTGTCACTCCCTGCACTCCTTGCATCTTCTTGTGCCTCTCATCTCCGGGGCACCGCAGGAGGCTTTTGTCACGCTCTGTGAATGTGTTTGTGTGTGCACCTGTGAGCGTTGCTGTTGTTCTGTTGTGTAATGTCTGTTTGTGTGATGCTTCTGTGAAGTCGGAGATCTTTCGGCTAACAGACCTTCACGCAAACACACACAGATGCACGTTTGGTGAGGACCTGCACTCACATAATGCGTTTGTTCATCACCTAACCTAAGGCAGACCTCAATCCTACTCTAACCTTAACCCTAACAGAAAATCAGCTTGGTTTGACTGGTACTCACAAAAACAGTACTGCTTTAACAACACATTTTTCCTCTGTTTCTTTTCCCTCATCTCTGTTTATCCAACAGCAGCTTAGAGACGAATCCAAACTGTAAAATTACAGTGGCTCGCAATATCGTGTAGTTACAGAACAACCAACTAAATAACACAATAATCTAATCCACTGAAAGATGTTTCCACTCGGTCTCCCCCACTGTCTGTCTCTGTTTTCTAACAGAACAAATAATGTGCAAATTAGAAACAAAAAGCCTGTGTTAAAAGGATTGTGTAGCTAATTAATCCCATGGTGTCTGGCTGCCGCTTGGTTATCTGTGAGAAATGTGTTCGGTGCCACCCTAAACTCACAGACAAGACCAGTGAGGAGTCTCTTACATTTCATCCGTCTTCTCCAACACCCCTTCTGTTTTTCATCCTGTTTCTGAACATCTCGTCATTAATACTTATTACCTTTGTTTTTGGTGAGACATGCTACATCCCTCTGCCGGCTGCACAGCTGTTCCTGGCAAGTATGGCGGACAAGGACTCGTTGAACAGAGGCTAATCTACACATGCCAGGAGTTTATGCCAGAATTGTGTCTGTGAAGTTTGCAGCCATCAGAAAGTGGAAAATAGCTATCCACTGAAAACAACATACTATGAATCCATTATGAAGTCTATTTGTTCCAAACAGGAAGCCTACAGTGTACCACTGACACACACATTTTAAAACTCATGCAAATCCATATGCATGCACAGGCACACAGTAGCATACTGCATTTGACAGAAAAACAAAATATCAACAGCATTACGAGGAACCCAAAGCAAAGCAGAGCAAAACTTCCCCTCAAAAGAGCACGGCGGGTGAATCTAGGGCAGACAGATACGAAGACTTTTGAGTATGTCGACGCCAGCAGCATCACCACTGCTGCAGATTGGAAGCAGGCAGCCGAGAATGTAGTGTAGCCTCCACACTGAGACTAATGAGGACGAGAGGAGACTGGGTTGACTTACAGCAGTGGGAAGTGCTGCACAAAGCACCAGATGCAGACTTTCTGTCACTCTGTCACTGCACAGTTTTCTGAACTATCAAACTCAACCTTATCCACTTCATTCCACTGTTTCTCTAACACGTGCACATACTGTTGTGAAGGTAATTTACTCTTAATTTAGCGTCCGTAAAGTAGAAATACTGACTGATGTGCGGACTCAGCTTGCACATCATTGAACATGTTGGTAAAGTGGCACCCTCCGGTCTTAAAATCATCAGTGGTAAAAGGATGTAAAAAAGAATGTGTGGCTCCCGAGTCGGGATTGGATGTAAAGACTACAAGTTTGAGAATAAGACAAGATCTGTAACTAGAAAGAAGAGAGCCTACCAGAGCTCTGCAGCCCACTCTGAGAGAAGCAGCTTGGAGCTAACACACCCACACCTCCGCTCAAGTTTGCTGTGGTTTTCTGTGCTCTCTGAAACCACGTTTTTAAGGTTAAAGCAGCGTGGTCATGGTTCAGCAAATGCTGACTTGTAGTTGGGAGGAGCACACATGCATCAAACGCAGCCTTTATATGTTGTTTTATATTGTTACATTATATTTTTAGATATAACAGTGTCACCTAACCTCCTTCTTTGCAACCATCACATTACTCATGGCGCCTATAGAGTGTTTGCTTTAACATAAACATTTGGAGCACTGGCGGGAACAGTACCTGGACTGAAGTGTTGACAGCTTAGTTGCACTGTGGTACTGTAGGCAACAGGTTTTGACAACGACTCCACGGAACAATGCACAGAATATAAAAGATGATACGTTCGGTTCTGCAGCATCAATTTTTAGCTTCTTTCTGTCCAACATTGACAGGTTAGATAGGTTTTTAGAGTTCACCAGCTTTGCCGCTATGCTCCCTGCCCTGTCCCCGGCTGTGCTGCTGCAGTCTAAAGTGGCGACTCAGCATAAAGCTTGGCTAGAAATTACTTTTTGTGCATCCTCTGGGTCTTTTAGGAGCTATTAATGCTAATGAAGACTCTTGCATTCTAATAAGATGTTGAGAAGGACATGTGCCAAGACTGAGTAGAGAGGGAGCTGGTGCTTCTTGGTTTGCCTCATTCACAGCGGTCTCCTGAAGAAAGAAACAGACAGATGCTTAACACACTCACAGGCAGGTACACACATAAAATAATCTCAGAGGTGTTGCCTAAGCCCAGCAGAGGCTATTCAAATGGAATAACAAGAAGGAACGGCTCTCACTCCATATGCTATTGTGTTCAACACTTGCCAATTTCGTCTCCAAACAGGAAAGCTGGAGAGATGAGGGTGTAATTCATTCGCATAAGGTGCTTAATTAAACAATGTTCCTGAAGCAACTGTCAATCTCTCTCTCCAGACTGGAAAGTTTAGTCAGTGGAGAAAGAAACGGCGAAGGCAAGAAGGAAAGAAAGCATCAGAGCAGGTGTTACAGTAGATGAAAACAGAAAGAGATGAAGGAAGAAAGCGTGGTCTTTGTTCCTCCGCTGACTATTAATGAACATTTGTGATGGAGAGGTGGGAAAGGGACTTTGAGCTGTGCTACAGGTGAACAGTGTGTGTCTGTTCTTCCTCTTTCTGATATACCAAACAGTTCTGAAGCACAGTTTGTACTATTTCACTCTCTTTTTTCCTTCATTTGCTGTCACCCTGCAGCTCATTTCCACCTATGGACATGTTCCAGCAACCTTTTTGGAAATAAATGAACTTAAACTGCAACTTTGCAGGAACCTTAGTTCCATTTAGTTTTGGTTTCTGCTTAGCAAAACCCAGGCGCTATCCAAGTGGACTTCATTTGCAATGAACATAGCTAAATAATCCAAAACAAGCACAGCATTCATTCATTCTTGCTAATATCAATACAGCATGTAGGCAGTGTAACTTCAACTACTCTAGAAAAGAATGTAACGCATTTGATTTGCTATTTGGTTTAATAAGATGCGAAATGAATGCATTAAAACAGAAAACGAAGCAGCAGATAGGCTCTTTGGAGCCAAGACTGGTTTCTCAGTCTCACACAGTCTTCCTCTGCGGGTCTTCAGCTTCCATACAAACATCACACAGTCTCACAGCAGTGATTTACAAAGACAAACATGACGACTCTGTGTTCCTGTTGTGTGCTTTAGTCCTTTGTCTGTCGAATTTGCCTAATCTTTGTTTTCAGATGTGGTGGGAACACAAACACGCATGCTGACGCAATTATTTAGCTTTAGAGTTAGTTTAGTTCCTCAGACTCTTTATTTCATGGCAATCTCTGCAAACTCATATTTAACAAAGAGAGAAAAGAGAAAAGTTACATACACACACACAAATACTTGCTTTTGCACTGTCGGGCTGTCACCTGTATCCTGTGCAGCATGTGTGCCAGTTGTGTGTGTGTCCTTATTTTGTGCACTGCTGAAATTTTGAAATAGCAGTTTTTTAAATTTACTGTAAAGCCGTGTGCTACCCTCAATTTTACCTCGGCCTCCACCATCAGCATCAATCTGGAAAGACGCATCTCTGAGCTAATTATGCAGAATGATCCTTCAGACTGGCATCAGTCATTCATGTTGCTCTCTGTAGCTTTTTACTGTAACATCCATTACTCCTAATTGGGAGAATCACACTATTAGGATGTTCCATTAATCAACATTGCACTGGTAATAACCATTAATAATGCCACAGCCATTTGCACAGTCTCCTCACAGTCTCACCTTTTGTCGCTGGCCATCAGCAGGTCCTCTGTCATCTCCCTCTCTCTGCGTCTCTTCCTCTCTTTCACTTCTCTCTGGACCGCTGTCATCTGCCTTCTTGCAAATGGCACACAGAGCTGTCAGCCTTCAAAGAATCACACAGGGAGGAGGCAAAATGGCACACACACACACGCACACACACATGCAAAGACATGCTATTTCATCATTCAGGGGATATTAAAAAAAAAATAAAAAAAAAAGAAAAGCAGAAATATCACTCGGTGATGTGGATAAACGACCCAATCAGTCAGCTGGAAGTGTATGGCCTTTTATTTCCTAACCGCCGTTCACATAGGTCTGTAGGAATATTAATCGCTGAAACATACCCCCTGCCTCTGCCTGACAGAGGGAAAACGGGAGAAAGAACACTACTTGAATAATGTCTAAATATTTGAAGAGGTTGATGTGATGTCTGGCTTTGAGCGTCACTGTCAGCGAGTGGGAGAAGAAATCAGCAGAGACTGGGTTGAAGATCTGAGGGGGAGAAAACACGCCTGTTTATTTTTGATCTCTCTTTTTTTTTTCTTTCTCTCTTCTCGTCATTTCTTTTCCCCTCTTTCTCGGTTTTCCCTCACTGTCTTTTCTCCGTCCTCCCGCTCTGCATCTCACTGTATTTGATGCATTTCATTTGTCTGTCTTTAGTGTTTTTTTTTCCCCCTTTGGATGCCAGTTTTTTTTTTTTATGTATGTAAATAAATCCCAAATAGAAATCACAGCCTGTATTTGTACATCTAACTCCTGTTTTAAACCCAGCTTTAGCTTTAGTGTTGCGAGCACTAGCTTTATACACACAAAAACACTGGGCTGACTGCCAGTAAAGACCCCACAGCAGTGGGTGTTTTATTCAGTGAAGATGTGTATATTAAATTTATTTATGTGCGTATTAGTGTGTATATGTGTGTGTGTGTGTGTGTGTGTGTGTTGTTTCCCCTCACCCCCCTCTGTGTGACACCTACCGTGACTCTCCTGTCCCTGTTCATGTAGATAACAGCCCATTCTGCACCTGCACGAGCCAAACTGGGCACACTCCCGATGTTAATACAATGGTACCAGCTGCCACGTGGGCAGCACTCAGAGCAGGTAGCATCCAGGGGCTGATGATGGAGTGAAAGAGTAAGTAAGGAGTCAGCAGAGAACATGACAGCAGCAGAGACACACATTGATCCCAGAAGGCCGGAGATAACAGCAGAAACATTATGCTGGCTAATGTTAATCTGCAACTCTGTTCAGGAACATGATTGCATAAAGTAGTAGAAGCAGGAGTGAGGCTGAAAAACGCCAAGTCAGATCCAGTGAGTCTCCTCAGTGCTGTGTAGTTTAGAGTAGGTCACACTATTCCTTTGTCGTTCTTCATAACAATTAAAGCAAACAGTAAATGCTCTGTGTTACCACCATTAGTCATTATAAGGGTTTTGGGAAAACCCCCAAAATAAACATATGCATGTTAATGATCTTATACTTAGGTTAACTTGTGCAAAGGTTTTTACTCTCCAAGCGATGGGTTTGTGTGGACAAAGAAAGACATACTGTAGTTCTCACATCCATAATTACAATCAGATTAGAGTCCCTACTGGGCAATGTAAAATGAAATGTATTCTAAAATGGAGAGAGCATGCATGTGAAAGTCTAAATGTGAATCCAGGCTCATCTTAGTGTTAAGCAACAGGGCTGACCGGGGAGCCACTGAGCCACCTAGGAGAAGATAAGATTGTTAAAATGGCTAATTGCGTTTTATGTCATTAGCCTGTTTCGAGGTCATCAGATTAAATCCCTGGACTACCGGTAGAAACTTGAGCAAGGAAAGTAATGAAGCAGTTCTCCGCATTTGCATTTACAATAATCATCAGAGTGACTTAGAGCCCTGCTCAGGAAATATGACATTAGCTGAAACGAGGACAGAAGTGAGTTTACTGATGATCTGAGATCAAAATATATCCAAACGGCCTGTGTGTGTGTGTGTGTGTGTGTGTGTGTGTGTGTGTGTGTGTGTGTAAACAAAGCACTTGTCTGGTACAAGTAGCACATAGGAGCTGAGATTATATTTTTCTAGCTGTATTTAGCTTTTACAAACTATTAAATGATGAATTGCTCTTTACTGTACATTGGGGACCTAACATGCGTGTGCTAAAAGTGGTACCAGTGGGTTACTAGATAAAGCAGAACACTCATCTGATGATTCATTACTGTAGTGTGTGTGTGTGTGTGTGTGTGTGTGTGTGTGTGTGTGTGTCACAGATCATGGTCTTATACTTTGTCGGTTTAGTCTGATGAATGACAAGAATTAAACTTCAATGTCAGTTTTGTCATATTTTTAAGTAGCTGACAGGGATTTATGATCTCAGACTGTTCACAGTGTTAGTATCCTCATTTCATATGCTAAGAAATGCAAATAGTTGCAGAGGGTTTGATAACTAGCCCAAACTTTATCTCACTGTTAAGGTGGGAATGGGGTTCTTCTCTGTTAGGACTTCATTTCCATCAGACCTGCTGTAAAGGGCTGAATGAAAGCATGTTGAACAGGCCGACGGGTAGAAGCAGGATGTAATAAACCTGGACAGACACTTTCTTCTATAAATTGCAAACATGACCCTCTTTTTTAAAGTTTTACTGTCTCTTCCTCTCGTGCAGCCAACATGAATCTGTCAAACTTTGGTTTGTGTGTGTGTGTGTGTGTGTGTCATTTCCTACATGTCAGTGTGTTACTGTTTGTCATGTGACAAAGATACTGAAACGTGCTGTCTCTTCTGGAGCACAGCACGAGGCTCTCTTACTCTTCATTACTGCTCACTACGTGGCACTTTGACACTCAGCTTCTGGGCAGCTAATGCATCGAGCTGCAGCCGAGGAATTGCAGAAAAACCCGGTATAGCCAATAGATTGATTTAAAGTGGCGAGTCTCGCTCTAAGAGAGTCCTACTGTGACTCGCCGCGTTACATTTTATGAAATGATGTCACTGCACTTCACAGCACTGAGACTCAAATGGCCCTGAACAACACTGAGAGCTTAGCACTATGAGGAGCACTTTCACTCGCAATGTTAGTATGAAGGTTTCGAGGCCCTTATTTCATATTACGGTATAGAAGGGCTTTCATAATGGACTCCTCTCCTTTCCTAGGCCAAACTGCATGTCTCTGCATACTAAGCAGGGCCCCATACGGCCCAATTTGCACTGCCCAATTTACTGGTGTCACTTCAGATTTGTTGGAGGAAAAGCTGAGGCCTTTTCCCTGATCCCCACATTGAGGGAATGGAGGGAGGCAGGGCTGCAAGAGGGGGTGAGGATGAGCTCGGCAGATGCATTGAGCCTAAACCCCATCAGCTATAGATACATTTACTCATACTGCACATTCAGACACTATAGTACACGCATTTGCCCATTCACATCTATGCACACATAAACATTACATTCGAGATGTGCAGCTCAGCTAACCTTTCAGAGAGATGAGCCGAGTTAGATGAGAGAGATGAAGGGAGAGAAGGAGGAAGAGATGGAGGGATGGATGCAGGGAGAATCAGTGTACTGACAGGACTGTGACAGGGCTTAATTACCAAGGGAGCACTGCGCTATGGAAGCAATTTCTAAGGATTGTTGTCATTTGAATAGATTAAAACGCCCTTTCACTGGACTAAGCTCTCTCACTGCAGGCTTGCCTCAGCTGTGGATTAAAAGTCAAAGAGAGAAGCAGAGATGGAGAGACAGGGAGGGGAATCAAAGAGGGAATTTAAAGAAATGGTGGAAACGAAAAAAGGAAAAGAGGAAAGAAAGCAGCAAAAAAAAAAAGGGGGAATGAATTATGTAGAACTTGTTTGCTGCAACACTGGAGGATTTTGCTGTGTGGAAACGACAGGAAATGCTAAAAAATAATGGCGACATCTCCCTTCGTGGCCCTAAACCCTCCTACTCCTTTCCTGTGCAGTGCTAATGTTCTGTTGCCTCTGTTTGCTGTGGGTGTTAAATGATTAAACAGCCCACATTTCTCTTCACACGTGGATTTCCCATTGACTAATCTCTGTCCTTTTCCATTACCTTCCCCTTCCCTTTCCCTCTGCCCCTGTGCACCTGTAGACACCGAGGGCTGCGACCACACGTGGAGGAAGTTCCACGGCCACTGCTACAGGTACTTCAGCCGCAGGCACACCTGGGAGGACGCTGAAAAGGACTGCAGGGAACACAGCGGCCACCTGGCCAGCATCCACAGCCTGGCTGAGCAGAACTTCATCGCAGGTGGGTGGAGGTGGAGGAGAAAGAGTACACGAAGACAGACTTGGCACAGACAGTGAGGCCTGTGTAAGCACTTGTTCTTGTGGGATTGCGCAGCGGGAAATCTTAAATAAGGCAGATATGTTTGGACATGCAGGCCTCCAAAGGTAAAGTCATCCCGTGCAATGTTAGGTGGCTGTTCCTGTCGGGTGTTAGATGACGGGGGTATTTTGTAGGCTTGATACAATTCTCCAAACAGTATCATCAGTTAACAAGAAAATGCTGGGTAGCTGGTTTAGTATGTGAGTAATGTATGGTGTATAAAGATACAGTATGTAACTTTTATGGAATAATTATTATACGTGTATATAAGAATGCTCCAAAATAAGTTTTAATGTGAAGAGGTGTTGTCGAAGCCTGTTGTTAAGCTGACTCGCTGATTCACCCTACTAATGAGTCAGAGAGTTATTATCACTCATTTATGCTTGATTATATTCTGTAGCATTCTTTTTATGTTTTAATCTCATCACTACCTGAAGCACTGGATAGAGCATGACAGAGCGTAGTGGAGTGTAGCAGAGCACAGCCTAGTAAGGATAAGGAGGGCAGAGCAGAGCAGAGTGGAGTCCAGAGTCCAGTACCTGCAGGGCTTCTTCCTCATTTCCAAAAGCTTCCAAATGACAATTTAACTTGGCAAAGATACATTTAGAAGCAGCTGCTGTTCCTGCTTCATGATTCTATAACTTAATTATCAGGTGCATCTTATACTCACCGATCACTTTCAAACAAAACACCTAATATCAGCGAAAATGATTGCAGTGATTTGCTTTGCATGATGTAACCAGCTCTCCCTCTGCTGCCTGCCTCCACCTAAAAACACTGCTAAACACTGCTTTTACCACTTGATTGATATCTACTCCTCTACTTGATTATTATCATACCCGGAGATGGGCACCTCTTGCCATATGTGTATTCCATAAGTCTGTGATAAATGCCCGTGTGGTTCCGATGTGAACGGTCCTTGAAGGGGTTTATTGTGCTCGCTGCTGAAAAACACCTGCAGGAGCCGAGTCTGTTCAGCCAAATAGACGTGCGTCCACCGTTTGTTGCAATAAAATTGTGCTACAGGCGACGATGTAAGTGTCTGTGGCACAACATTTATTATCCTAGGGAAGGTAATGCAACCAAACTCAACTTGATTTACCTACAGTAATACTTGGTTTGTTTGATGAATATATGAAAGAGTCTGATAAGGACAATCATGTGCAGATGTGATATTTAATGACTCATCGCCTGAGTCAATAATCTGCTGTAACACTAATGTTTACATTCTGAGGTGAGCTGAGGTTTTTTGTGGTTACAAATGAACAATTACGCTACAATATTTAATAATAGTATTCAACAGTTTCTTGATTTGCTTGACTAAACCATCTGCTACTGTACTGACTGCGTGGAAAAACCAACCCATCTGGAATTTGATGTTGCTCTGAATTATTTGCAAATCCTATTTGAATTTTTGGCACAGGAGCAAAGAAACGAACGTTGCTCAACTTAAATATTAATGCAAGCGTAAAGCTTTTTGGTTCTTTCACTGGTGTTCATCACTGACTTCAGTATTTGGCTGCAGAGAGCGCTTTATCTTTGCCAGGCTGTATTACTGTACTAATATCCATATAGTCTCTCTTTGGTGCCTCATAAACCTTCATCTCCTCGTTCTTAGCTTTTTGCCCCCTGGCATTGCTCCGCTGCCACTTGTGTTGTAATAAAGCCAGATCACCAGCAGCAAGCTTCTGTAATATTGGATCCACCTTCTGTCTCGGACCGATGCCAGGACAGTGCCATCCGTCTAGTGCCCATCTTTCTTCTGCACGTGCACCGTTACCAAAAAGTGTGTTTAATTGCCTTGAAAACGGACGTCTCCACCCCTGCAATACGGGGATCAGAGCCATTAGGGAGATTAATGGTCCTGGTAATGATGTTAATCAGATACACCACGACTGAAATTCCATTACATACTGTATGTGCATGCACAAGCACAGGCCTGCACGACCATGCACGTACACGTCCCACGCACACACAAATGAAATTTAACGCAAAACACAACTGGTGAGATTTCCTCAAAAAAGAAAATTAAAAATCTAATTTGTAGGGCATCACACTTGCTTATGTGTGTGTACATGTTGTCTTACTTAGCTCTCTTTCTTCTTTAATTATACTGTGCTCAGGTCTGAGCCACGACAACACCTGGATCGGTTTAAATGATCGTACGGTGGAGGACGACTTTCAGTGGACCGACAAAATGGACCTGGTGAGTGTCCAGCTGAGGCTGTTTTGTCTTGTTATCCACATGGAAACGAAGGCCTTAGAGAAACAGAATAATGGTAATGTAACAAAAACCTGGAGGTGGTCATTATCACAGCTTTAAACGACCTGAACAGTAGCTTCATAGAAAGACACAAGTTCCACTTTCCAGCTGCGTCCATTGTTAGTGTTAATAATTACACACTGTGTGTAGAAAAGCAAAAATAGAAAATAAATTATGTTCTGTTGAGAAAAAGGTCAATTAGTAAAATCACTAATTAATGTCACGTTTAATCCTCTAAATGTGCTTCTTTGTTTTGTGTATGTGTGGGCAGCAATACGAGAACTGGCGTGAGAACCAGCCCGACAACTTCTTTGCCGGAGGAGAGGACTGTGTGGTTATGATTGCTCATGAGAACGGGAAATGGAATGATGTGCCCTGCAACTACAACCTGCCCTATGTCTGCAAGAAGGGAACAGGTGAGAACGAGGAGAGGAGAGGAGAGGAGAGGAGAGGAGAGGAGAGGAGAGAGTGGCTCCCTCTTCATCAGGTGATTAAGATGACTGTCAGAAGAGGAAGGATGTAAGAGACAAACACAAAAAAGAGAAGATGGCTACGAGGAGTGAGGGGCGCTGGAGTATCTGACAGATTTAGGCAGAGGGAGAGTGAGGAGAAGGGCAAAAGAGAACCAGCCTTGTTCTGCTGTCAGTTCGTTACTCTCCAGTCCTATAAGGCCTTTAAAGGCGAATCATAAGACAGAGAGGTGATAAAATGTTCCTGACTGTGTGTATGTTTTAATAAAGCTGCTCACAGGTGTTGCAGGCTGTTTCTGTAAAAGCACAGACACTGACACCTCATGTACCTTCAGGTGATTCCGAACATCCCGGCTGTGTCATACTTTACATTACACACGTCTCGGTGTGCGGTGGAAGAGATTAACGCTGAGCTTCTTCTGTCAGTCCTCATACTTCAGATTCACACTCATTACTTCTCGGCAGCGCTCTGCCTTCCAACTCTCATCATCCTCCAGCTCAGCTTTAAAAAGTTCTCCACACACTTATCATGGGAGGCTCCATTTCCTGTGCCAAATGTTCTGTTTTAGTAAGGTTAGGGAACGTCTCGAGGCACAAACTACTTTACACTTTATGTCCTGGAAAGTTAAACTCAGCAAAATGAGGTGAGCAAACTTATTGGTTGGTTACACTCTGTACACTACGGCAATCTCCGCTTCATGTTCCATGTTGCAGCGGCCACTTATCGGCGCTGGAGTTCGGCCACCACACGCTCCTCTGAGAGCCTGTTAGAGCTTGTTTTTGCTGCACATTTGCATACAGGTCAGACTCATGACCGATGACAAGAAGACAGACAAATGAACAGCTAGGTGGAGATTAGCAGGCTGATTTTGAGAGCTGCTGGGACACAAGCAGAACTTACCCTTGGGCTTTGAATATAGTAACTGTTGTGTTTTTGCTGTAAATCAGAACCCGGAGTTATTAAACTGGTAGAAATCATGTTTTGGACTTAAGTGAAAGTAGGTCAAACACAAGTTTGACACTGAATGCATTAATATGAAAAACACCCAAGGTAGAAATGCTCTCATAAAAAACCATGACAGCACAAAAACTTAAAACCAATTTAACAACTACTTTCCGGAGAAACTGAGGCATGATGAGAGGGTAACAGCAAACATTTCCCCAGCTTTCTCATTAATTTGCGGGCCAGTATTTGAGCATCTTCTGAGTAAAGGGCATGTACATATAAGCTGACAGCCTTATTTAGCGAACCGACCTGTTGTTTTCTCTTTATCCTGCACAGGAACCACAGTATTTGATTGCTCTGATTCTGGGCCTACCTGGCCTGTTAAGGTGCTGTGACTGTGCAGGGTTTTGTTTGTCTTTATCGGTGATGAGCCGTTATTCCAGTTTGAAGCAGGTGTAATATATGCTTTCTGTAAGTTGTTTCATTTTGTTTTAAGCAGATGACAATATCTTGGAGAGGGGAGAGCAGGAATGTTGCACTTTGGTACATCCTAATACACTCAGTGGGGGCAACCTTGGAGCTTGCCCCCACTGATTCATCATTGAATGAGAAGGAATGGTGATTTAACTTGGACATAAAAGGCCCAAAGGCCTTACTGATGGTTATTATGTTAATTAAAGCTAATTATTTGTGCTTTATCAGACGGTTTGGCCACAAGCATAGAAAATATGCTTCTAAAGCCTCAGGCAATAAGCACGACTCTATCCTGCTCTGTTCTTGTATGAAAAGAAAGGTCTTTCCCTCGCAAGCAAGGTGTGGCACCACCTCTAATGCACGTTGTCACCAGTCCCCAGCAACCAGCCTACCTCTGACCTTAATCAGTCAGCTACAATCACCAGCATCTTTTCATCTTTCCCCAGTTCCCTGTCAGCCTCTTTTCCACTGTAAGTAACCCCCATGTAACGTCTTGTCTCATCAGTTGAGTTTGTCAGCTCCGTGCTGAGAATTCTCTGCCTCATTTCTGACGCTCACAGCTCATGTGAATTGTTTATCTGCTCATCAGCAGCCCCCGGGACGTATTACAGTCAGTGATAACGGCAGCGCGCGAGCCACTCGTCCAGGGGCCAGACGGGGTGACGGGTAATGCAGATGATGCTGTTACAATGATATGTTTTTTAAAATACTGAAAGGACGGTCAACTGATGAGACAATGATCAGATCTGTGAAAAAAAAGAGCCAGACTTATATTATTTGCAAAAATCACTTCAATCATCAATCAAATGCATATGATCCTTGTTAAACCTGCTGATTTGGCCTCAACCCTGATTTCCACCTCTTTTTTTTTTTTTCAAAAGATTTTTCAAGGATTTTCAGAAATCTTTTGATTGAGCTACAGTACCAAACCATCTTAATCTCTGCAAAACAAACCCCTCCAGCTGATGCACTGTGAGTGTGTTGGATGTGACTTTTACATCAATGAGAGATATCGTATGGTGTAAATCCATGTGTTTCACTTTCAGACACATCGACACATATTCAACTGCTGGATCAACACCGGACAAGAAAGGATAAAATAGAAAAAACTGAAAAAATGATTTATGTAAAACAGTAACACAGCACAGAGATTCATAATTACATTTGGACAAGAGTCACGTAGTCTTCTGTTGTCAAGCTCTTCAAGTGAGGAGAGGGAGTGTACCCACAACATGACAAATAAAATTATTTTACTATTTTGAAGAGTTATTATGTACAGAGAGAGGAAATCGAATTTTGCATGACATACTCTGCACACAGTCTGAGCACTCTGAGAAATGATAGGCTGCTTAGTGCAGTGCCTTTAGCAGTTCATGTGTCCGTTGATATGCATTGCAATTATTGTGGGATACACACAAACCTGTCATTGCTGAGATGTATCTTAAAATAAAGGAGGGGGGGAAGCTATTTATAGCTATTTCTGCATGGATGTGCCTCCAGTGGCTGTTTGCAGCTGTGTGTTTGCAAATAGAGCCGTGTGCTAGCTCCTCAAACAGTTGACATTTTTGTTCAGAGAGGTGTGAAAAAAGAACGGATTCACTTGCAAGTGGCAAAACCACAAGGCAGCGTGGTTAGACGTGTGTCTGTGCTGAAGAGGTGCACTGCAATAATAATGATATAACATAATAATAAACATTTGTTGATCCACTTTGGGAAATTATTGTTGGAGAGTATTGTATATGCTGCCGCTGCTATAGAGTTTCAGTGTCCAAGAACATGCAGATATGCTCAACCAGGAGTCAAACCACTGTCCCTGTGGTTCATGGATGACTGTATAAGTATAATGTGTGTGTGTGTGTGTGTGTGTGTGTGTGTGTGTGTGTGTGTGTGTGTGTGTGTGTGTGTGTGTGTGTGTGTGTGTGTGCTCATAGTATTGATTTGTCAGGTGACTGAAGTGGCTAGAGATGTGTTTCTGCCGGGCAGGTGGTGATGCAGGGACTGAAAACAGTAAAGAATGGACCATCACAGGGACGTATTGAGGAACAACATCCGGGGGCAGTCTCTCCTGGTTTTTAGTCTTTATGCTAAGCTAAGATAATCTGCTCATCTTCTGAGTATATTCTCATCAATTCTCCACATGGTAAATATCTGTATTTCAACAAACGTTGAACTATCCCTCAATAATTTCTGCAGTCAATTCAGGCGCACCATTTCAAAGGACTGACGCTGCCCATGCGGGCTGTGCCGTGGCTTATTGACATGCTTAACCCATTTAATCCCATCAGTCACAATATTCCATTAAATTTTAGTTCAGTTTATTTCTATAGCCTCAAACCATAAACTTCTCAAGGCACTTCACATGGAGGTGTACAGTCCCACCCGAACATGACAGAGCTTATATGTGGTGTCAGTGTTGTGGGCTGTTAATGAGAAAGTTTTAAATGTGGTAATAGTGAGGCGGGATAAACAATTTCACAATAACATATTTGATGCCTGCATAGCAGAAACATATTGTACTGACAGCTGAGTTACTGTTAGTTTGCTTTGAGTTGAATAAGAACATAAAGAACGAAAATCCTCCATCAGATTTGTCTTTATCTTTCTGTACTGTAGTCTATGGCAGGTTTTTCAAACCATCTTATATTCCCATACTGTGTGGTATACAGTGATTAAACCCATTTTGTCTCAGTTTTCCTCAGCATCTGTCACCAGCATTTCAGCAAACAGCTGCAGTAGTTTGTTTTTTTAAGCATTTCAGTGTTTTCTGCATCTACTGTTTGCATGTGAGACTCTCAGCAGTGTTTCAGTGAGGGTGCGCACACACTTTCATGTCCTTCTGATTTATTCTAGCATGGTCTACAGATGCTTTGAGATGCTGGTAGAGTGCTGATAGGAACCAGGCTCTAGCTGTCTGCAGCTCTCCCCATGCCACTAACTCCCAGTGACTACCCCCTGCTACACACACACACACACACACACACACACACACACACACACACTCAGGAGCACAGTGACAGAAAATACCTCTGCAAACATGCTAAAGTATGCACACTGTAACCTGCATGCAGGATTAATGTCTTGTAGCTTTAAATGTAGGGTAATGTAAAATAGCTGCTGAAAAATGTAGCGCCCATGAGATTTCCATTTTAGAAGAGTTACAAAGTGTGCGTGATTTACTCCAGATCTAGATCTCAGCTATGTTTAGAAAGACAGTTATAAAGTCTAATAGTGCTCCAGTGAGCACCTGAGACTCTCCCCCTCCATCGCTTCCCTCTGGATAAGTGAATCTTCTTTTCAGGCGCCTCTCTTCTTTCCTCATCATTCAGACCTCACTGTTTGTTCTTTTTTTTTGCTGTGTCTGGAAACCGAGTGGTGACAAAAATAGACTAAAAAAGGTCCACAGAGCTGAAGGGAACAGCAGACATGACTTCGGTCTCTGTGAGTTTCTTACATCAAATAGTCACATGACACATCTTTCAATTCAATTCATATGTGACATAGAATTTATCAAAGATTTTAGATTAGTGCCTAGTGTCCCAGTGGAGTATTTAGTTAAACAACGAGCACCACAAATCCACAATTCCCAATATATAGTATATCACAGCCAAAGAAAACCTGAGGAGTGGCTTTAGAAGTGTTTTTGAAAAGTACATTTATGGGCTTTTTCAACAAAAACTAGTCTCTCTGTCAGTAGTAGACCCGGACGCCCTTCAGGCTTTAGTCTACAAAGGTCCTTCTCTAACTTAAACCGTCTCCCATAAAATCACGGCTCCATTTGCTTTTTCCGAGCTTAGTGACATTTTCTTTTATCCCTACTTCAATACGTTCTGACTTTGCTTGCCCCCACTGTGAGAAATCATTCAACGGTGCACATAGGTGAGGGCTAATGGAAAACTACCTTTTAGCCTTCCATTTGTGTTGAGTCAGGTGTCGTCTCAAGTGAGGAGCGGAGTGCTTATTGCCCCTTTGTTCCACGACACATTAAACTGTGAATGTAGCATTAAACCTTTCATCAGAGTTAATGACATTACTTTTCCCTTATTAAGAATTTAACAGGTATTAGAACAGGGACAAGGGAATTAAGATTGTAAACATTTTCTGATTGCTGATTAAGATCTCTCATGACCACCTTCAGCATAAGAAGTGTGTTAATCACATTGAAGGATGGAATCAGGTTTGGTGTTGGAAAACTAGGTACCTTTGATGATGGCACGCTTTCACAGTGTTAGGAGGCTCAAACTGGGTGGAGAGGAGTTCATGTGCAGCTCAGGCTGATGGGTGCACCGGGTGTGGGAGCGAACCTTACCTTTCGTCCCAGGGTCTTCAACCTCTAAATGTTGCTTTAGCAGCACCGTACTTTGACTTTTACTGTCCACCTAAGTTCAGCATTTTAAATTAAATAGGATCTGTGAAGATTACAATTTATATTATGGTGAACTGTAGGTGGAGCTGGAAGTTCACTTTCAGCTGCCAGGGATTCCCCGAGTTACTACACATTCCTCAGCTGCTCCTAGGGGGTAGTGTGGTACCCCCGACACGAGATTTAAAAAAAAATAAATCTGTAGTAGCTTGAGTGCTGCCCTGTGGCTTGTCAGGCTCTGGCCGGAGTGTCAGTCCTCTCTCCGTCTCAGCTGGTGTAAACATGTTTCTGATTCCGCTTGAATTCAATATGTGTCTGAAACGCGGTGTTGCTTTGACAGCCGCCTACTCACTCACAGACTTGGACAGAGATTCTCTCCTGCAAACACTAAATTCACATTTTGATGTTTGTGCTGTGAGTGGCTTTCAGCCAGGTTTTGTCCTGCAGTGTTATATATCTTAAAATCCAGATACACGCTCAATGTAAAGGCCATCGGGGATGCTGAGATGTTTTAATGTACATAAGTGATGAACAGACGTGGACAACCTGATTGACATTCCGCATTTCTTTGCCCCCTACAGTTCTCTGTGGAGCACCTCCCACTGTGGATAATGCCTTCCTGATTGGCCGGAAGCGTTCCCACTATGACATCCACTCTGTAGTGCGTTACCAGTGCGCCGACGGCTTCCTGCAGCGCCATGTTCCCACCGCCAAGTGTCGTGCCAACGGCAAGTGGGACCGACCAAAAATCATCTGCATAAAATGTGAGTTTTCCACAACCAAACCGGACGGCAGACGACCTCACTCACTCTCTCAAGGCAGCATTTCCATTTGTTAGGTCTTTTTTTTTTTTTGTTTTTTTTTTTTTATAGCATGCACACCACCTTAGGTCGGTGAGATCAAACCTCCTTCGTTAACTACCCTTGGGAGCTGCTGTCACCCTGTGCATTCAGGCGTCCCATCCCTGCTCTCATTATTAATAATTGCAAGCAAAAAGATTACTGTGTTGCTGACTGAATTAAATCCCTCAGGCTTACTTAGAAGGAGGAAGGTCTCCTTTGAAGTACTTTATGCTTTAAGGTGGGTTTTTTTTTTGTTTTGTTGTTGTTTTTTTAAGACTATTCTGCAATGGGTCAACCATTCACAAAATACAAAAGATGATGACGTGGGCTAAAAAATAAAAATGTTCAACCAGATTAAAATATATAGTCCATATATGCTTTTGGGCGCAAGTGCAACAAATATTCCCATATCGTCTCAGACAGTGAAATGATGATGGTGCAGTGCCATTAAATGACGCTACCTCTGATTGTCGCACAGTGTGGCATCTAAAATCAGTGATAACATTGTTTTATAATATACACCTTACCTTCCTTAACCCTAAAATAAACTTTTCCCAGAAGGACTCACTGTATGAAAGAATAAATGACTTTAATACATAACATTTCTTGCTTCCTCAGATATGATGGCTTGATATATATAAATATTCAGCAAACCGAGCCTTGAATTACATTTCACTCTGCTCACAATGTGACAGTAATGATGAAATACTGAAGTAATGTTGCTTCTGTTCAAAGTGATAAACGCTCATTTGCTTATCACTCTTTATCTTTGGAGAGAATTGTTTTTTTGGCCCAGACTTTACAGTGTCGCTATCATTCATTGCAGATGACATTTCTTTGTTGGCAATATCCAGGAAGGGACAGCACAACCTAATTTGGCAGTACACCCCAGGAACAAGCTTTCACTGGGGCTGTGAGTGGGCGGAAAGCTCGGTGTGTTCTAGCTAAAGGCGCCCAAATGTAAGATTAAACAGATCCCTTCAGTTTGGTGGAGGAAGTGAAACCCTCTCCGGCGAACATGTGGTTTTAACCGTCCTGCTTTTTGATTCCTTCTCCCTCACCTCCCAGCTGCTTTCACCGCCTGTCGATCTGAACGCTTCTGATGCTTGTCAGTGATTCATCTTCTCTCTTTCATCAGCTGGCGTCCTATTCCAGCTTCGACCTGTCTTTTTAATAAGTTGCCTGCCCTTTTCTCTCTCTCTCCACCAGCTCGGCGAGCCCACCGCTACCGGCGCCACCACCATAAGGGCAGGAGAGAGCGCAGGAAGCACAGGAGGCACGGCCACAGAGAGGGAGGCCACCACGGAGCACAGCCAGGCCAGGGCCACAGCCACACCCACTTCTGAACCAAAAAAAAAAAAAAAAGACACCCCCTCTTTCCTTTTCTCCTCTGCTACCAACTGCAGTTTGCCTGTCCTCCCCCCTGTTGTCCCCATCTCCCCAAACACTACTCAACCTTACAGCCTAAAACTTTCTACTCAACTCCCACATCCACCCTCCCTGCACCGCCCTGCCATGCCCTTAGCTCCACCCGCGGCTCTCTGAGTCAGCCTGTATCCTTGTCAACTCTGAGGCCTGCCAAAGTGCTGCCAGGCGTCACCGGGACGATGACAACAAACCCCTTTGTACTCTTCTTACTTTCCTTTCTCTGTTTTACTTTCGTGTCGTAACCCATCTGTCTCCCACCCACGCTCCCACGTGACCCAGTTACCCTCCCTACCTGCGCGTTCAACAATGACCTGAAACATGGGGCTACGCTGAAAAAAAAAACAACAAAAAAAACAAAAAAACAACCTTTGAGATCGACGCTGAGCACTCTTCAGAGAAAAGTGGTTTGGTACAAACTGTAAATAGGGACAACATCACTGAAAATGCTGTTCAAAATCAAAATCAGACGAGTCAAGCAGAACATCATGTTGTTGACTTGAGCCTTTTGTCTGTTTAACACATTGTTTTTTACAGATACTCTGTTTATTTCTTGACTCTGCTGCTTTTGGTTTGCTCTTTGTAAGACACTGTACTTGACTTAAAGCGACATGGAGTTATTCTGCAACCGATTTAATTGATTTTTCTTTGAATTAGACAGTTGTAACTGAGTTATTTGATTGGTAGCGTTGTATCTTCTTGTCAGTGTAAGACTTTAGATCAGATGCTAAACCCCAGAGGAAAAGGGAAAACATTTTTCACTGTATTCACGTCAGTCGTGTCTCATTACACATCAGTCACTTTTCAAAAGTGTCAAACAATCCCAAACAGCTCTCGTTGCATCAGACATCCACGCCTGTCGTTGTCAAAAGGGTTAAATCGAGTGTTTGATGTCAGCTTGTCGTAACTCGGCTCAGCAGCTCCACAGTTTTGCTTTGCTTTTTCCGCATCATTTGTGTTTGTGCTGTGAATTTACCAATGTAATGCAGCAGGTTTGTCCCACTTCTCCTTTATTTTCGGATTCGCATCTCTGTGGTCTAGTGAAAAATGATGTTGTCCGACAGTCATGAGAAATACAGGAAGAGGCGGAGCAGGTTAACAAGCTTCTGTTTTATCCCCTTTAAATATAGTGTTCATACCTGAAGAACGCCAAAAGTGGTTATTTGAAAACAACCAATTATGACTGGTTCGCTGTAGCAAACTGAACCCACCTTCCCACCCGTACTGGAACCACGGAAACGTACAAAGAGGTGGTTAAGGTGGGTAGCTGAAGTTGGAATATGATTGAAACACCTAAAACTGTAGTAAGCTTCGAAAATATGACGTAGCAGAGACTCTGCTGATGACTGAATGAGTCAAAGTTTGGTACATGTTATAAATCAGAGGAACAAGAGGTGGGGAGAGCTCCCTCATCTTAGTGTGACTTGGTTTTTGGGCTATGTCGACAGTGGCTGAGGTCACAGCGGATGATGATGATGATGATGATGATGATGATGATGATGATGATGATGATGATGATAGAGAAGGTCAGCAGAGATTAGGGCTTCGCTATTTCTGGGGCGGACTCATTCTCACAGCTGGTCACACCTGTGCTTGCTCCTGCCACGTGTCCCGCTTTAAAGAGGAGATTGAGACGCTTACAACAAGCACTTTGCTCTCTTTTCCTTCCCCTTTACTGCTGGGTTAAATTGCTGTTCTTTAAAGCCAGCACTTGAGGTAGACGCTTCTGGGATTATGTTGCACAGGCCGACTCCAGCACTCGTATGATTCTCCGTCCTCTTCTCATTTCTTCTCCTCATTCGACATTCTTTTCACTGTCACTGTCTTTTTACAGCAGGGAAAGAATAAGCAGGTATGTCGTTTAACCAGTCCTTTATTGGTGGAAGAGGGTTTTTTAAGCAGCTTTTTGTACTTTACAGACAGAACACTAAAGCAGGATCAGGTTATGTAAAGTCACATGAGAAGAAAATCCCCCCTGTGCACATTAATTCTCTGCCTTTGTTTGTCTCCTCTCACCTTGGCAATGACAACACTCCTCTGCACCGAGATGAATAGTGAACCTACACCTCTGTATCAGTTTAATTAATCTACTGCATGCCTAATTAACAAGCGGCATTATCTGCAGAACCCCGGATTCATAATGACAAGGGAAGGGTTTGCTTGACGGACAGCCAGAGGAAGGTTTAGGGTGATGGACAGGAGGCCCAGGCAACTGTCACAGCTGTCAAACTCCTGTCATTTTGTAGATGTCAGGCCGCTACGGGGCCTGTTTTTTTCTGTCTGTACAAAAAAAAAAAAAAAAATGGATTGACCACAGGTGGATGAGTGAGAGGTCAGACCAGAGCCCCTCTCACAGCGATTCAAATCAGAGATAACGCCCAGAGGCAGTGTGATCACAGTTGTGTAAAGGTGACAGTAGTAGAACTTTTGCCAGAATTTACAGCATCTGTCCTTTCGGAGTTGGTTTTTACTGATGGTGTTTTTAATTCTTGAAGTTTGAGCTGAAATGTTCCAGTTTGGATTGGGATGCTGGTGGTCTTCACCTGGGCTTTGTGTGTTTGTCTTTGTGAGGGAAGAGCTTTTAGCACATGCCTAAAAAAAGCTGCCTGCTCACCTTTTTTCACTCTTGCGTGTTTGGCTTTCTCACGGCATCTCTCTGACAGTCTAACGCTTTTAGTATTAAATGTATGCAACACAAACTTTCAAATTTCAAACACTCACTCACAGAAGTGTGGATGCACAACTAATACAACATTGTCAAGGTGAGACACAAAGGGCATGGTTTAATTAAATCTATGCACTTCAGGACGTGTTGTTGGTTAGGGAAAGACAAAATACAAGACCGACTTCTCCACATGCTTTAAATGCACTGTGTAGCCCTGCAGTCCTGCTCGGAGGGCAGCTTCAGCGACGGCGCGAATCCAAAATTAATCACTTAATAAAGTAGTAACTGCTCATGATGTTTCAACAAGACAGTGACGTTTAAAATATGCCAAATTAGTTTGTTTTTGTTTTTTAAAGATCCCCCCTCTCGCCTGTTCTGTATTTGCTGGAGAAATGAGTGACGGGCGACGGTGTGTACATGTGTAAGAACATGGTTGCGTGTCTATTTGCACAACAGTGTGGATGAAATCTGAGAATATCTGGTTCCCACAGTGCATGTACTGTAACAACTGTCCTTGACTGTAAACCTGATGCATTTAAACAGTCACACTCATCAGCAATGACAACCTGATAAGAGTTGCAGAGACTGTTGTCCTCAGTGGCACACAGACAGACTATTGATTTCACGATTAGGCTGTCTGTCTTGGTTCCTATTAAGTCTGTCGATGGCATTGACAGTACAATAGTGTCGACTGACCACTGGATGTTTTCTGAACGAAAGGAAAACAGACTGTCGTAGCTCGCTGCACTTCGTGTGTCCAACATTTCTGTCTACATTATTTGCATTGTTTTTCCTATCCGTCCCTCATCCTCATCCTCCTGCTGTGCTTCGCGTGGACTGCTGCATCACTTCTACCATGTTCACCATCTAATGTACAGGTTCATCTCTAGTGATATTTGTATGACATTGCGTCTCTGTCTGATACGGAGTTGAGCCAGCTGTATTGTGTTTCGGGATGGATGGATGAATGGAGACATGTTACAGTGAGAGAATGAGCAATGAAAAAGACAAACGCAGAGCAGAAACCAATGACAAACACTCCCTCTTCTCCTCTGTGATGTAAATACTCTGAGGTTTTTCTTTCTTTTCTTTCCTCTTTTTTTATTTTTTGGTTTTGTTTTTGAAATCCTTTTAAGCTCTGAGTGTGTTTGTTGCTTAGCCTCTCTGGACCATATTCACACAGCCTCAGTAGATCCAAAAACACACCCCGTTTCCCTCTTTCCGTTCCTCTACGCTGCTCACACACATAGACGCACGCTGCTGTTTCAAAGTGCCGCATCAGAAAAACACAGACACTACAGTCGACGCACGCTCTGCGGGAGAGCCAGAAGGGAGGTGATACTTTGCCGTACAAACAAAACCTCACTTATTTGGGCTCAGTTCCCCCGCGCAATCACTTCAGTTTCGCGGCTAGCTGTGTGTTCGTGTCAACTGTGAACACAGACACAATATAATTGCAACTGAGCCTGGCTGTTTGAACGTGGTCCACAAGTATTTATCCATATTTATTGATGTATGTTCTTATGAATTCCAGTCCTGTCATTGTATGATATTCTTTACAAGACAAATGATCATTAAAGGAAAACCTTGTTTGGATCCGTTACCTGGCTTGGTTGGAGTAGTTATTTGCTGCTATCAATACCTTATTGAAATGAAAAGACACGACATGTACAGAAAACCTGCAGCGAAAAGTAAAACCGCCAAAGTAAGACAATGTTATCACCTACATTTCAACACCCATAAACTATTCAATATTCAAGTGGGTGTTCAACATTTGGTAAATGCTAATATGGCTGACAAATAGTGGATTTTGCACTTTTTTTGCACTGAGTTTTATGAAAAATCTTACGATACCTCCTTAAATCAAAGTAGTTAGACAGAGTATACTGTATATAAATTAACAATTAAAAAACATAAAAACATTAAAAGTGTAAAAGACCTACTGTACCACCTGAAGTAATTAGATACTAAAAAAGAAGTGCTGTTGTAGCCAAGGGCTCCGTTCCTCAGCTCATCAATTTGTGGAGAGTTGTGGTATCGATCAGTTTGTGAAGACTTTGTTACTGAAAAGCAAAATGCAAAAGCGTATTGTTTTCTCTCCACCGCTCTCTCCTGCTATGATCTCATTCCTCTGTCAGTGTTAGATTCAGTTTTTCTCCAGGCTGCAGGTTGTTGTGTTTTTTTGTTGAGGACAAAATGTGCTTCTCTGACCTTCATTTCCAAATCTCTTTTGGATTAGCCAAAATATTTTCTCCACAGCTAAGATATCAATAAAACTGGAACCATTTTTTTTTATATATATATATATTCCAACTGTTTTCTAGCTGCATTCAGTTAAAGCGACCGCGTAGGTCGGCAAGGGCAAATCCCTCAGCGGCACAAGTGAAAAAGAGTAGGAGGAAGAGAGGGAGAGGGAGGAGGAGGCAGACGTGTGAGGGGGATCAAAGGTAAGAAGACAAAAAAAGAGGAACGGGGGCAAAAGGGAAAGGAAAAAGGAGAGGGGTTTAGTTTTGGCAGCAAACAGTTTGTGAATATGCTTGTTGTTGTACTGTCTCACCTCAGAGCCCTTCAGTTCACCTGAACCTCCTCTGATGAGCTGAATGAGTTCCCTCTCATCAATGGGAGGTTTCATCACCTGTAAAAAACACAACCTCCTCTCTCCCTCTCTCTCGTTTTCCTTCCTCCTGCCTCTCTCTCCCGCTCTTCTCTTCGGCTTTGATATGCGACTGACTCATTTCGTTATTATTCAGAAACACTGGAAGACTTCTCCTTCTGTTTTCCGTCAACAGTTAATCACACTGAACACAGCATCTCCTCTTTTCACGTCCTCTTCCTCTGTTCTGGCTGGTCGAGTGATGTTGTTTCGCTCAGCTCGGTGAGCTGCAAGGACGCCGCTCATTAAGGCTTCTTACTGGGGAGTTTCTCTTTAACTCACAGCTGACGATGACCTTCACTTCTCCTGGGTTGCTGTGCAAAAGTCAGAGATTTGTTGCAGCAACTTGGAGCAGCACTCTAAACAATCACTAACATTATTCATTGAGCCCTGAAATGTTTGGCTCTGTAGTCTAGCATAGACTTTTATGAACACACAAAGAATTACAAAAGCATTCCCCGAGCATCCCATAACTTTCTTTTAATAACTTATGAAAAGGCCAATACTATTTATGGTGCATATTTGTTCTTGCCGTACAACTTGTTTTAGAGATTAGCAGAAAAATTAAATGCGTGAAAAGACAGCCCATCATAACCTTGTTCCTGGGTCGATATCAGGCTCATCTGGCAGACATGGCAAATCAATGAGGAACTCTGGCATTATCCTGCATTATCTCCTAATGATGCTGCCAAAGTTCAAGAAGATTATGAAAAGCAACAAGGGATTTAGCCTCATCTTGGGCCTGACAGATTCCTACTCGACCTTACAGCTGCTCTGCTCCTTTTCCTTCCAGAATTACTGCCTGTCTTTATCTCGCACATAAACATAAAAGGCTGCAGGCGAGAGCACGCTCTCCACGCACATGCCTCTCACATCAAGCTGCTTATCCAAATCAAAAAAAGATTAATATGCATCTTAACTCTGTTTATCTTCTTCTTCTTTATTGCAGCCAGGTTGCTGAATAGCTTCACCAATGAATCTGCATTCACGCCCATCCTAATGATGGCTGCAGATGGTGCCGCAGCGCCTCGCTAACAGCTTCTTTTACAGTCGTGTGTGTGTGTGTGTGTGTGCATGAGTCAGTGCTGAGGAGCAAAGCCAGTAAAAACATCAGTGTGAGCCAGGTCTTTCATACACCGTCGCCCTCGCATTCTGCTCTGCCAGCTGTGTGTACACTGTGCTGTGTTTTGTTATATGACCCCGACTGACAAACTGGAAATGTGGCTCTATTAAGCTGCTTTTAGCACATTTCTCAACAGTGGTGAAACGCAATTACACAAATTTACTCAAGTACTGTAGTTTAGTACAATTTCGATGTACTTTACATCATTATTTCCAATTTGTGCTCCTTTACACTTCAGCGTTAGTACTCTCGCTACATTTTACTCCACTACTTATAAAACATATGTGGCATATGGTTTTAGTGGTCATCAGTCAGTTAGCTCGCAGTGAGGGAAAAAGCACTCAGAGCACAAATTTCACCCACACATGTGTACCGTAATATCATTCAAGCATCAAGTATTCATAATATAGAAACATTTTTTGCATGCAATTGTAGGCTAAGTTTCTTGTTTGATTATTACTGAGCATGTGTGAGTTTTATTTTCTATTAAAAATCTTCATGTGACTATTTAATAAGGCTATCAAATAAATTTGGTGGAGAAAAAAAAATCAATACCTTTTGTTTTGATTTTTATTACTCACCTTTCATCATTTGTATGCATCAAGCACACATGAACTTAATGAACTGAAAATTGTATTGCTCGTTCATTTACCTTTAATATGTTATGCTAGTATAAAAACACTGGTCTTTGGGGTCAGTAGAAACAAGCTGTGCGATCCACACTGACATACTGTATCACTGTCACGGATACACTATTGTATCGACAGGTTAAGTAAGGAGCCGCTGTCTCTCCTCAACTGCATTTTAGATCTCTCCTGCTCCAGGATACTTGCTCAGTAGTAAAGGTTTTATATGGAGAAAGGGGAGAGTGCTGGGTGATAGGCCCAATGTTCTTATGAAATATTAAATCAGAAAGATGTGAGATATAGCAGCTAAAAAAAAAGGCAGTGCGACTGTATCCACACACCCACACGTAAGTACCTTAAGGGTTCTTAAGGTCAGAGTTTGGGCTCTTTACACCGGCTTCCTCGGGGACGTCACTCCGAGTTCCTTAAATGATGAAAGTGCACACAGGCCATGAAGTGAATTGTAGGTGTTGCGGGACTGGGTTTTGTGACTGAGGTGAGATAAGGTTCAGCATTTTGTCTACTTCTGGAGCCACTCAATTCCTTCTCCCCGCTGCAAGTCCACAATAGCTCACTGACCAGTCAATTTCTGCATGCGTGTGCGGGGACAGATACCCTTGAGTCTTCCTGCATCCCTGAGTTACCTGCACAGCAGCATTTTTTTCCTGTCTTTTCCTCTTATCTTTCTGCCTTCATTTTAGTCCCTCAAACCTCCTTTTCCCATCTATCTCTCTCTCTCTCTTCCACACTTCTTATTCTCTCCGTTGCTTTCACGCTGTCCTTCACTGTGACTTTGTGTTTCTGCTGAGCCTGTCTCCTTTCCTTCATCTCTTCCTCAGCAGACACACACACATACCCATCCATCCATCCATCCATCCATCCATCCATCCACACATGCCAGTACCTCATTCCCGCACAAATGGTTTGAACGGTTTCATTAACCTCCCACTATTCTCTTTCGACCCAATCCTGGATTGTTGAAAGAGCCCGGCGAGTAAACCACTGTGACTCACTCATGATGTGTTGAGTGTGACTGCTCGCTGCCGAAGAGGAGAGCTAATGAAAAGACGGATGCTCGACTGTTGTAAAACCGAGGCACACTTTTCTATAGAGGCATCTATAGATGACAGGGCAAACTCTCCCATTCATTAGTCACAGTGCACTCCATTAGATGGTTAACGCTTTCAATTAACTCTACACTGCAGCCTGTTTAATATGCCCCACACTCTGGGGGAAACCTCTCACAATTTGGCCAATTACCCATCTCCACAAACCAACTGTTTCCAATGCATAATGAACCACAGTGAACCAGCATCAGCAGCATGCTCCTGCTGAATTACACACAGAGTGCATGAGGCATTAAGTGTTGACTGTGATTTCTGAAGCTATTTCCCTTGGGCTATTGTTGTATGACTATGATGTCTGTGCGTTCAGTCATAACAATGTTGAGGTCTGATACAAAGTAAAACTTAATTCCCATGGGGATAATCTTCAAGGGCTGCATTGCTCCCATCTTAGGCTGTGAAGGATACAGTCAACACATGAATCATGTGCTAAGCAGAGAAGGATACAGGAAAGCTTTCTCCAGTTTCAGGACTGTATTAAATACAGTCTTTGTTTAAACATCATACATCAGATGTGACACTCTCGCTAATCAACCTCATTATTTATAGCGAAGATTTGCAATGAGGTTTTCTTAAGCACTGTCTTCACATTAGCACGGTTATTTACAAGATGTCACCAGAAAATCCAGTAAATGTTTTCCAGAATGCAAATATTTCACATATTCAGATATATAATGGGAGATGCTAAAGGAGAAAGCAGCAGTGTGACCATGAAATCGACCACAAGGTGGTGCTCATATGGTTAAAAGGCTAGAAAGATGAGGGCCTGTTAATGAATGTGGTTTAGTTAGTAGGTTTGGATTTAGATTTTCATGTATGTGGCAGTGATGGCAACAGCTTGTTGATGTGTCTGCAGTTTTATTAAGTAGAAATTGGTGGCCTCACATATGTCTGATTAGACCTCCGCTTACATTAAAGCTATGTAAATCAAAGCTGGGAATAACATGGGATCAGTCCATCTACAAATAGATGCTTTTCTTTCAACATCCTGAAACACAGGTGTAATCAATAACATGAATATTGGCTCCACCTCTTAGTGTTTAGCCAGCTTGTTGCCTGCTGCGATATATGGAGCCATCATTGATGCTGTAATGTCTGGTAAACCTGTGGAAACTACCAGCAGACTCGGGGAGATGTCAATGAAAACCTGTGAGTTGCACCAAAAGTGTTTGTACTGCCTTTCAACTCACTTCTACAAATAGATTTAACTACAATGAATCCTGTTTCAGTCAATTTCGTGTCATTTATCTGTGTCTGAGTCTTTTTCAGAGGCCCTGACCTCTGTCACAGGCTCATAAACGAGAGCCAGTGCCACCTCCTACCTTTGATTTGTCTACAATGAGTGAGGCAGCACCGTCGTCTTCTGAGCAAACAAGTTCCTCTACATTGCATGTTTCTCCTGTTCATGACTAAAGGGAGCAGGGAGAAGCTTTAATCAAGGCCAGGAGCTTTACCTGTGTAATGTTTTGCCTCATGAGGATTTTCTGCTGCCTGGCCTGTTGAGCTCACCATCTGTGTATTCGAGCACTCGGTTGGTCCAATGTGTCGCCACTTTTACTGATATTATTCTTGTTAACAAATGCATACTGCATGTGCCAAAGAGCTGGCAGTCAAGTAAAGTAATGTCTGTTATTTATGGCGGCCTTCCTCTTACGTAACACGGGGTTCACTGCTAAATGCCATGTAAAGTGAATTTCAAATGGGTTACCATCATAGTCCTAAGCACATAAAAAACATTTAAATTACTTGAGTACTGATATGTGGAATACATAATTCTCCATAAATTATAAATGTGCATCAAGCACGACTTTGCTTATTAATTTAATGGCTGTGACTCTGAATTCGCACAGTATCACAGACTAATGGGGCTGAGTACTCAGTGAATCATTAAAAATCATCAGCTTTGATGATCCAGGTTCATTTCAAAGCCTCTTCTTTCCTCCTGAAATTAGAAAAAGACGTTACAAATGGTCAGCATGTAGGAAGCAGATGTGATTTTTTTTTTTTTTTTACAGCTCAAGTTTGTCAATGACAGCAATTATTTCATGACGCTGAACTTGCCATGAACTTGACTTTAATTACATCCCGCCAGTTGCTATGACGATGACATGGTTTGTTGCTGCTGTGTTGGCGCAACACCAACAATCACTCGGAGCCGAGTTCACCGCTCAGCAGTTCCTCTGACTGACGAACACTGCAACACACGAGGCAGAGTGAAGCACACACTGTACACTGCAGAAAGAAATACTTACTAGACATTAGCTGTGATTTCTTTTAACTATGATTAGTGATTGGTAACGAAAAGGTGTCATGAAGTCTTGGCCACGGTAGCCGTTTGACCATACAGCCACTTTAATGTTTAATTTTCCACTTAGAATGAGTAGCATTAGGTTTAGTGACCACGTATCAGGTCAAAACCTTTAATTGTATTGGGTTTATGATGTTTTTTGGCCTTTGCCAGTTCCATTTGCCTTGTACCTGCTTGTTCACATTACCTGTGTGTCACTTAATGACCACTGCATGCTCTCCTGTTTGTGTGTGCCTGGAGTTTAAGAATTCATTTGCCCGCACCGCAGTTTATTCTTGTATTAAAGTAACCTTTTAACCGTGTCTGCCTCTCTGCTTAGTGTACCCTGCTTGTTTTTCCTTGCATTTCCTTATATGATTAATTATTCCCGTACAGTTCTGGAAAGAAGTTATTTGTTTTTCATTCATTTTTCACGTTAAGCCGTGCCCACAAGCGCAGTTCTGGTAAAAGTTCAACAAATTATAACTCTCAGTAAAAACCTGTTCTGTTCAGTGCACAATAGACATCCGCGTAGAGTGAATACAATGCACACACATACACATACACAATAGCAGAGGAGGCAGGTGTAAAAGCTTTACAGGGCAGGGCTGTAAACCCGTATTCTATCCCTCTATCCCTCACATGCATTACTTTAAACAGAGACGCTGTAGGATGATATATGTGGTGACTGTGGGTCAGTACATACAGCAGGCTGTCCATTAAATGCACGGTCAGTGGGATGATCCCTAGAGATGTGCTAGCGAGACACTAAACCTCCAATTGCTCCCAGTGGTTAGGCCTGCTCCTTGCATGGTTGCTTGCTGCCATTAGTGTGTGAGTATGTGTAAATGGCTCCTGGAGGCCAATTATAAAGTGCCTTCAATAAAAGTGCTGCATGAATTCACTCTGTGTCCATTCCTTTGAAGTTCAACTAAGACCATTTAGTGACTCCTCGTGATCTCTAAGTTAGCAAACGCATTTATTTCTCCACTCATGTTTTCAATTTGTCACCCATTGGATCTCTTTATACAGGAACAAATGACTGTACCCAAATGTACAATTTCAAGACATTTATTTTATTTTTTTTTTCTTATTTACCTTCATCCATCCAGTGGCAAACATACTCCATAATAAAGGTTGCAGCATCTAACATTTATTGTGTCCCGGTGGCCCAGGTAGCTTAAAAGTGCAATATGTGAGGTAAATAGCTATTATTGCAGCTTTGTATTTCTGTTAAATTCAGCCACAGCAACTATTCTCAGCCAAACAATACATGCTCGCTTCATAAAATCATAAAATAAAGCTCTGTGTATTTAAAGTGCAAGTATTTGAGAGCTAATGCAATATTCACTACTGCCTGTTCAGCTCGGGTGATGAGATTGCCAGGTCTTAGTTAACTAGAAAGATGACTCCCAGTGTGCCAGACGGTTGCTAACCAAGCATGACACCCAGATTCAGCCAATTACATTTGGTACAATGAAAACTTACAGGGTATCTTGGATTTTTTCCATACAGTCAGGCACATCATCTCATCTCACCCAGTAATGAATGTTTTTACCCTGGCACTGGGATTCTGGCCCAAACTGGGGCTCAGAGCTTATGAGCCACAGCAGCAGCCAAAATATGCTCCACACAGACATACACAGACACAAGGACATTCATGGCAGACTCTAGTCTGATTTGTGCCTCTGACATGATAAAGTTGCTGTTTAATCTTACAGGTTTCCGGCAACAGATGTGCTTACATACTTAGTCCTTTAGTTGATTGACTGACTGGAGATGAAAGGAAATTCACCCTAATAAAGATGTCACCCTTAATTTTACACAGCCCCGCTTCTTCTCACTGGGAAATCTCCAAATGAGTATATCTTGTGTGTGAGTGTTTTACTTTGAAAGCGATGAATGAAATCTGGCTACTAGGCAACGGTTGTTGCAGTCAAATCTAAACTTGCATCCCCCTTCCTGCTATTAGTCACTCCACTTTAAATCACCCTTGTGACATTCATGGAGATGCTGTTGCTGCTCTTCCTCTTTGTCAAACTATCTGTAAAGCTTTTTGTCGTGTCTGTACCACCTGCTGTTTCATCCTTGTTCTTGCGGAAACAGTAGACCCCATAGAGGCGGAATTTTTTATCAGGGAAGCCCAGGTGTCGGACGCCTGGCTGGGATCCTCCACACCGGGAACGGGGATTCACTATGGGGTAACGGATGCTGCCGTCCTCCAGCCAACCGGCTTCACAGCGGTCTAGAAGTTGAAATTTCCACGCGGCGTACAGCTGACCCACTTTGGCCACCACTGAGCCATCTCGAATGCAAGCCTTCACTGCCTCTGCATAGTTCACCTTCTTGAAGCGTTTGAGGAAGTATACTTTGCCTGGGGGGAATATAGTGGGAGAGGAAAGAAGAGGCTGTTTGTTGTGAAAACATGCGAAAAAGGTGAATGAAAACAGAGCGAGTGCATTGTTGAAGAAGGCAAAAGAAAAAAGAAAGAGAAGTAAATGAGAGTGGGAAGCCCGAGAGACATGTTAGACCCCGAGGGTACATATTCGCAGTTTTCCAGGCCCCTCTGCCTGATTGTGCTCAGAATATCAAATCAGTCCTGCAGCCATCTGGGCAGCTGCTCAAATTCGAAAGGCAATACTCTGTCAGCGGACAGCACTCTAACTCAAAATTACCCTTAAAATGCTTCCATTTTTGCTTTCGCCTCCCCTCTAGGGAGAGTTTTTGCCTGACAGTATTAACATTGGTTGAAATGGTTGAACTAAGCTGAATCACGAGGTCGCGTCTAAGGAATGGAACCAAGATTAAAACCGTTTCTCCGAACTACTGCTATCGTGACAATCATGTCGGGTAACTCAACTTTGCACTCAGCTCAGCTACTGATTTTATGCTTGTTTATTTGACCCGTGGCTGTTAGAGAAGCAGAATATTATCTCATATTTCCTCAGGGGACATTGAGTAAATATCGTCAAGCTGGACTGAGCAGCAGTCTCGGTCACGACCTGAAAATCTCCTGCGAACAACAGACTATCCACAATAATTAACACACCAGGGAAGGTTTGAGCAATCATTTAAGGTTTCTGTCATAATACATTTTTTCTCACCAAGGACGGGCTTTAAAGTTTAAAGAGTTGCATGCTGGCTTAAAGGGGCAGCGTGTAAAATTTAGATGAATCATTTGCAGGGATGAAATACAGTGATCATAATTATGTTTTCATTAGTGTGTAATAACCTGAAAATAAGAGTTTTATATAAATATATATTTTCAGCTAGTTTCTTGAGCTTAGAATGAACCTTTTTACATCTACCTAAGGAGGAATTTTTAAAATATCCTGTGATATTGAAGTTTTAAGCTGTAGTTCCACATGTTGGCCAATACACTTATTTGCTATCTTGTCTGTACAGCTGCCAATTAACTTAGCTCTAAGAATGAAAGCACAGGGAAAGAGGTAGCATGGCTCCACAGAGTGGCATCCCTGAAACCCTGATTTCTAAGTAATTCATACAATTCCTTTACTAGATCCACTGTGTCTTGCCTATAAACTAAGAAATTGTCTGGTATATAACCCTGCATATAACTTTTTATACTTCAATCTTGCACAAATCAAATAAACAAGACTGAATGCTGGCATCTTTCTACAACAGCGATAGAGTAAATTTGTTTTTATCCTAATACATGTAGACTTGTTTCAGCTGCCTGGAGACTACACATAACTTTCATGCTGCAACTAATCCAGCCTCCTACTTTCTAAAGTTTGTTTGAGCTTACGAACCTGGAGGTGGCATGTGTGACAGAGACACTCGCAGACTCTCTGAGGGAATGCGATGTAAATCAAAGAACTGGGAGATGAAAGGCAATGCTTGGCACCCAGAGGACACTGTGGCCTTAGCAGGGCTGAATCAATACAGCCTGATCAAAATCCAATGGCCCTAGGCCTGTGAGATCACAGGCAAAGATCAGAGACATGGGCCTCATTCCCCCATGGTCCAACACTCGTGATACAGCCCCTTTCTTCACAATAGCACAACAATCCAGCTCTGCCAGTGTTGTGTTATCTTCCAATCAAGGGCTGCCGATGCTGAATCCTCTGATGGATGTTTCTATTTAGTTATATGATCATATAGATTGACTACAAAGTCCTTCTGATCTTTAGATAGAGACGTGCATGTGCACACAACTGCAGATGCCAGTCTGCATAAACAAATTGTGTTTCTCACCATTGAGCTTTGAAGTGAAGCAGAAAGCATCGTAGCGCTCATCCTCCTTGTGCCTGTAACCATAGTTACGAACACCAGCAGGGGTGTCCTTGCGGCCGCACTGGTCTCTGGGATGAGAGATAGGGTACTGGACTGAGCCGTCCTCCAGCCACCCAGCATTACACCAGTCTAGTCCTTCCAGCCAGGCCTGTAAAAGAAGATAATGTAGGTTAGTGGTTCATACTGAAGGATTAAAGACATTAAGAGGAGAAGTAGTAGGAGGCTTATCTCCTGACATAACTTCACTACTCTTGACTTTAACGTAGACTGAATTTTAAAAGGAGAGGATGGACATGCACTAAACGTTTTCGAATGGGGATTGTGGTAAAGGAAAGTATCATTTTAAATGAATGGACTATATTATGGAGAGAAAAATCCTTTATTATGAACATGACAGACGCAGGAGGTGTGGACTAACCTTGTGCAGCTGAGAGTGTGAGGCCAGAATGGCATCCTGTTGTTTGCAGGAATCCTCGGCCTGGTGGTAGTTGAGCTTATAGCGCCCCTCACGGGGGTAATAGGGGAACACCACACCTAGAGGTAGACACAAACAGCCCTACTTTTGAGTGAGGAGGTTTAAGATTATGAATTACCTTTTAATCTCAGGTGAACTGAAACACGTTTTCACTACCACTCTATACATTGAACAATCAAACACCATACATTACAGAATCTCTTAAAGCCAATTCCTGACCTTCTAGATCAAGGTTGACAAATCCTGTGTCGTCTTCCATGTCATTGGTGACTTCACACTCATATCGTCCATAGTCCTCGAGCGTGACATTCTGGATGATCACTGAGGCATCGCCTGGACCCGCCTGCTCTAAAAACACACGGCCTCGGTACGATCCAAACACGCGCTGCTGTCTGAAGAGATTTGAAACACAGTCGCTGATACATGTTATTGCCCCGCAAGAGTTGATTACAGCAAAGTGATTCAGAATACTTGATCCAACCTGGGGCAAATGACAATGAATATTTTTTACTATGTGTTAGATGGTTCATGAAAATATTACTACACTGGTAACATGATTTGTGCATGTAAAACAACACATTATAAGGACGTCAAATCAGCCAATCAAATCAGTTATTGTTGTTTTTGTGACATTTTCAACCTAATTTTCATACAGATTGAGAGTTTGGTGGAAAAGTGCAGATGGAGAATTTACTTTCCAAGTGCCACAAACACGTCTTCAAACTGGAATGCATCTGTCACTTTGGTCCATTTAATTCGAATGCGAGCAGGGTCGGTGTTCTCTGGCTCATGATGGAATCTACAGGGCAGAGTGATGGAGCCACCACGATGTGTCACCACTTTACCAGGAGCCGTCTGGACAATCACTGCACCAGTGTCATCCTCTGTGGGACAGAAGAAGAGAAGAAATGCTGGGTTATCAGTATGATACATTTTGGGAAAGAGCTCGAAATTAAAAGATATTTAAAAGATTTTCTCACTATTTGAACTCTTCATTATGTCTCATACCTTCAACAAAACCCTGTTTTATGATTCTCATTCATACATACCCCATTTTGGGTAGTGCAACTTGGTTATACAAAAATGATAAATCTGTATAAAAACCCTATTACCATACATATATTTGTCTTTTTGACACAATTAACAGTCATCAGTGACACTGCAAATAGTTACAATTCCATTCTCTGAGGGAGAACATGTGCATAATAAACCATCTACTGTTTAGTTAGGTTCCTTTGCGCCCAGGCCTGTAATCAGGTTACCCACTCAAAATGTTAGAGTAAGACTAATGGTAACCACAGTACTCTTCATCCAAATGTGCAATAACAACACCTAGTTAGCATTTCTGGCAGACATTTGCATAGGCAGATGGCTTTTGTGTACAATATGTGTGTGTGTGTGTGTGTGTGTGTGTGTGTGTGTGTGTGTGTGTGTGTGTGTGTGTGTGTGTGTGTGTGTGTGTGTGTGTGTGTGTGTGTGTGTGTCTAGGTAACCAAAAAGAAACCAAACAACAAGTGTGGTGTAAACATTTAAAACATTTAATGAGTGGCTCCAAGAGGTTTTCTGCTATGTCGTGACCAGATAAAGGCACCTACAATTACCCATGCCAGCCGGCAATTAGTCCTGTCACTGCTTACTCTCTGCAGAAATGTTTATCACCAGCATCCATAAAGTATCAAGTGGTGTTTAATCAAAACTTTGGGCAAATTATGTCCTGGCACTAAAAGCTGTGCTGCTGCAGACAGACAACGCCATGTGACCGGTACTTTAAAGAGTCACGAGTTTACAGAAAGCCCTGACAGAGGGCTTCATCTGCAAACAACTGGTGGTGTTTGTACATGGGGAGGGTTTATGTCCCTGTCACAGCACAAGTGGTTAGAGTGTGTAAAGGGCTGAGATATGAGGACGAAGATGGACAGAGCACACCTCTATGCATTGAGGTGGAAACTGGAAAGATGCAGCACACAGCTACGTCTTTATCACTGAAGTTCTGATAAACTACTACATGCACTGTATAGGCACTACCCCCACTTTATCCAACTGGGAATGTGGCACTAACCAAACTGACAGTTTATCAAGTAGCCTGGTGTTTCTATTATTATGTCCACCTACTTTATGTTAGTGATACTAGTGTCAATAACACAAATACCTCTGTATGAGGCAGTACAGTTAAACAAATAACTACATCATACATACATGGTACAATTGAATCAACACCTCTCTGAATGAAAACTAAACATGAGACTGCATTAGTGTTAGTTACATGAACCACTGACTGCAGCAAAGTAAATGTACAGTATCATCTCGGAGCAGTTCTGTTGATGTATCTAATGAGCCGAAAGGATGGACAGCCAGGTCTCACGAGGTGGATTAGTTTAATCCTTCACACTGTCAATTTTCTTAGTTGGCAAAATGTTGGGACTTGTCATGATCCTACAGGGCTTCCTGTCCTGCTTTTAGTTTTGTGGCTGACTTCCTGTTTTTCTTTCCTGTTGCTGGCAGCTTGATTCTCATTATTCCAATCACTTCCAGCTGTGTTCATTGTTTTCACCTGGTGCCAGCTCCCTTTATATTCTGACTCTTCCCCTGAGAGAGCTGCCAGATTGTCCTGACCCTGTGTTTGACTTTCCAGCGTTTCTAGTTATCTTGTTTGCATCTGTTACAGACCGGACCGTATTTTCGACCCTGAGTTTTGCCTGCCCCTTTGAAAGACTGTGACTTGATTCTCTTTGCCTTTTCTGGTTTTGGACCCCTGCTCTCGTTTGGACCTGCTCTCCAGCTCTTGCCCCTGTCTATAGTACTGTCTGAGGACGCCTGTTGTGAGTACCGGATCTCCCTCTTTTGTATATGGATTGTGGATGACTGTGAATACTGGACGTGTACCTTATATATCTGTGGGATTTCTCTCTGGCTTTCTCCTGGATTGTTTGTATGTTGTGTGCACACGAAGAGGAGGACCTAATCCACCCAGCTACACCACACTGTGCCCGGCTAACGTCTCCACTGACCCACCATTGCTCCCTACCCCTGCCTCATCATCAGTTCTCCTCTCTTTATCCATAGATCCACGCACTCTGGCTACCCGGTTCCTGCAATCAGACTCCAACCAATACATTCATAATCTATAATAAAGAGCTTGTTCAACCAACGAAGTCTTGTACTGGCATTAGGACTTTATTACAGTGCTCAGATAAACAGTTAAACAGTCTTATTATTAATGGTTTTGATCTTGTTTCCATCTAGATTCTAGGTTTGTGATGATTCTCAGTGATAAGCTTAGGAAGGTCAATGTTTATGTACAGCCCAGTGTCACATTCACATAATGCCCCATTGAAATGATTCATCTTTATATGTGTCTTATTCTGAACTTATTCAGGTCTTTAAACAAAATGTAACGTAAAACAAAATAGTTTAAATGCAAGCAAACAGCAAGCATCCCCACAACATTATACTGCCACCCCCATGCTTGGCTGTGAGTACAGTATGTATCTTCCTTTTGTTGATTTCTGTGTTTGGTTTGCTCCAGATGTAACAGCACTATTAGCTTCAGTCCAGGTTTTGATTAATCAGTCTGTAAAACACTGCCCAAAGAGGTTTGAGGGGCATCGTGGTGTCTAGAGGCGAAATTCAGATGAATGTTCTCAGAGGTTTTCAGTGTTTTTTCGCATCATCACTTTCCATAATGCCATTGCCACCCAGTGTCGGATTGGATAGTGGTGATAACTGAACTTTAGTGAGGCGAGAGAGGTCTGCAGTTCCTCGGGTGTTTTCCTTGAATGTTTTGTGACTTCCTGGATGTGTCGTCTTCTCACAGTTGTAGACAGTGTCTCTGTCACTGTGTATCCCTGCAGTCCCGCAGTCTTAGAAATAGCTTTTTCACCTTTCCCAGACTGACCAAATCAGCTTTTGTGTTTGCTCAGGCTGCCCTTGTTTCATGCTAGATTTTGTTTGATGATCTCAAACAGTTTAGTATGACATACAAACAAGAAACATAAGAACTGAATATTTTCTGACAGCATTGTATACATATAACCATGTGAGTAAGTACAGTGAGTTTGATTGGTTTGTACTGTGTCTCTGTGTTTTTCCTTTGTTTCTTTAGTCTGGAAATGTCGGGCGCATCAAGAGACAAGATTCAATGTAATGCACTATTTCTGGTTTCAAAGGAGGTTTAAAATTACCCAGCTGACTTTATAGGAGCTGTTCCACCATTGCTACAACTGCAATAGGTGTGGACACATTTCTGCTATGAGCTAATGAGGGCTGAAGGAAATCTGTAGTAATAATAAAAAATGTCCTTACCAAGAACATGCACTACTTTTCTCCTTCCCTTCTCTGTGTTAGCAGGCAGGGAGGTCACTGAGAGGACAGAAGTCAGGATAAAAACCACAAAGGACATTTTCCTAAAGGCCAGAGGCTGCTTTGAGGACTGCTGGAATGCACACAAGACAGAAACAGTGTGTCAGAGACTCACCTTAAGTGGAGAAACTTGAAAATAGCACAATAACATTTCAGGGGCACAATCACTGCATAAAAAGGTGTTGAAGCAAAGCAGAACTATCAAGAACAACCTGCTCTTTACTCCACAGTTGTTGGCAGTGGAAACTTTGGTAGAAATGCAGGACTTCCTTCACATGCAGTACACAATGAAACACAGATTAAGAATTAGCAGTAAACTCTAACCACACGTATCCCACACAGCTTGGGCAACTTCCATCTCCCGTCCTACATTTTGCATGAGTTCAGTCATGCTGAAATCTCTGAACATCACACCCAAGAACTCAGCCAAAGTGTTTTTAATGTAGGATGCTTAAGTTGTTCAGTGAGTCAGGAGAAGCACAGCAGACAATTGATTACTTCAACTATCTCCAAACAACCAAATAAGGTGACGGTGTTTGGTTTGAGAGTCCCGCTTTAAGATTGCTTAGCAGTCCGCTGCACACGCAACCTAAAGCTTGTTTGGTGCTTTCTGGATTCACTGCCAAGTATTTGGAAAGTTTTGAGAGAAACAGGTTTGCATCAGGAGGGAAAACACATGCAGACATGAACGATGACACAAAGCTGCTGAGCAAGCTACTAGTGTTTGACCTCATTATCTTGCCGTCCCCTGTCTGTTATTGGTGCATGTGTAATAGTTACACAGAGCACTAAATGTGTGTGTTGTGGTCCAACATATGTAACACCCCTACTGCTGATGACAGTGGAGATGGATGAGCCTTCTGCACATACAAACTTTCAATCCATGCTTAGATGCGTGACTTGGTCTTGGACCTGGTGGTGAATGGGATCATCATCACAACAATCTAGAGGAGCAAAGTGCTGGTGCTGCTGTGCACTGTTAGAGGTCTGCAGAGTCTGTGTCACTAGTGAATAATCGCTTCCTGTGTAGCAGCACTGCAGCAGTAAACAACATCCGAGCATCAAGACAGGGCCGCAGTGAAGCAGAGTCACTAAAGCAGATACTTCACATGCAAACTGCACACAACAAACAGCTGTGCTGCACAGGATCTTTCTCAAGGTTACTCCAACGATCATCCCTGCAGTTTCCATGCAGAGCAGGAGCCGCGCTGCTCCAGCACAGACAGACGTGAACTTACCATGACTGTCCCAACAGGATTAATGCCTGGATGGAAGCAGATGTGCCGCCGCGCGCCGTTTAACTCTTCCACCAGGCTAAATACAGTTCTGCAGCAGCGCCGTCCTCTCTCCCTCCCTCTCTCTCCCAGTTTCTAGTCCCATCGCTGATCTCTCGCACTGCAGGGGAACCACCGGCGTTTGTGGGTCCCGCAGTCCTCCGATGACGCAGCGCACATTTCGCTGGTGCAGACTGTGTGGATGAGTCCATCACAGCGATGATTTCACACTGATTTCACGTCTGCGTGCATCACTAGAGTGTGACTCGTTGGTTTGAATGTCACAGTTTGTGCGGTGCGATCTTGTTAAGTTTCAAACTGAACATTACTGTTCAGTTTCCAAGTCGTGATGGTGGAAGGTGTTGGTTTTTAAAACTGTGTGTGCAGGTTAGAAAGAAAGAAAGAAAGAAAGAAAGAAAACCCGAGCATCAGAAGATTTTTTAAGCATTTCATCCTCATGCAGTAAGTTGGATGTTGTAATGATGGTGCAGTGATTAACATTGAGGATGAACAAAACTAAATTGACTAAAATGATTTAACAAACTGTATTTTTGAATCTCTTTATTTCGCAATACTACAATGACTCTATTGAACACTACTTTTATTAATAAATTATTCGAATATACTTTACTCTACTGCTTTTTTTGGCATGTTTAAGTAGTAATAGTACGTTATTTAAGTTACTTCAGTAACTTATTAAATTACTTTTCAGATAAACACATTTTATAACGTAAGCTTATCTTGCTGATATTACCAAATGCAACTTCACTTGTATTGGCCTATTTTAATAATGCAGTGTTGCCAGTTTTGCTGAATTAGATGATGAAATTTGGTGCAACAGAATGCAACGTTAATTCAGACAGAAATAAAGTGACTAATCATTTGTATTATTTTATTTAACACCATTTTAAATTAATTCAATGTTTACTAAATCAGATACATGAAATACAAGTTGCAATTTTAACAATTAACCTGGTCAGCAAGCCAGTGATCTGTTCGCCATAAGGAGAGTTTTCTGTGATCACACATGCAGGACCAGGATTTTCAATGGGTTCGTTCATGTTTGCCAATCATGGGTCCAGCAGTGTCCCAGATCTGTGATCAGATCTCTCCAGCTCCTTTCCAGTTGCAACATGAAGCTTCACAAATCAGGATATTGTTAACAAACGCACATAAAAACTGATATATTTGCACCCCATGTAGTGAAATTTGAAAGTGGAAATGTTGTATGTTGAAAGAGTTTCTGCAGAATAGAATAGCACCTGTTGGGTGGCAGCCAGTTTCAGCAGCTCTTCTCTTTGCGTGTTGTTTTTGTTAGTTGTGTTGTCTTTGGTTTTCTGAGGTGATGGGCAGAAGTGAACTTACTGGGATCCTTCTGATCTCCTGCGTTTGTAACAGGACTAACAGGGATGTAGGAGAGCAAAAACTTAAAGGCACCTGTCAATTTAGTAGCTTTGTTATCATCAACATATCTGACAGTGAAGCCTCTCCTGAGGGTGATGGACATGTGGTGAAGACTCAACATGACGCGTCCATCAGAATGGCATTAAGATAAGAGAGGCCTTTAAGACAATAGCGGTTGACAGTGCAAACAAATGAGATACTACAAAAGAGGCATCTGTGCTCCATGTTTAAAAAATGAAACTGCATACTGTGCTGTTGAGATTCAAGATGTCTAGAAGTGTGTTGCAGTTTAGGAAAGTTGTTATTTAACATGGAAATGTAATAATTGATTGGTTACACTCTCTGGATTTTACCTACAGAACTTAGACAAGGCCTTCGCTGAAGATTTGCTCCAGTTTACGGCGGAAAAAAATGACCCTCCTACAAATCTATTACAAGTCGAGCACCTAAGCGCACAAATCTTTTTCCAGTATTGATGTAGAACAGATGATCTGTCTAAGGTTACTCTTACCTAGGAGGGAGGTACAAATCCCTAATACGTTCATAAAAAATGATTTAAGAACAACCACAGGTCAGAAATGCCTTTCAGAAGTGATTTAGTGAGCTGGATTTTGAGGATTATGAAGCCCGGTGTGTGAAAACAAAATCAACAAGGCAGTTCTGCTGAATGTGGGCCCTTTATGCATCAGTAAACAAACAACTTTTATTGTTTAGAAACCTTTATTGTTGTTTGTGTATAAAATGCCTGCTGGTCACGGCCAGCATTTAATGTGTCTTTGTGTCAGCCCTGTGATGTGAGTGGTGACCTGTCCGGGGTGTGTCGTACCTTTTGCCCAGTGACAGCTGGGGCCAGCTCCAGCACTCCCATCACCCCTGACAGGAAAAGCAGTTAAGATAATGCATGGAGGAAGTAAGTGGATGCAACAGTCCATCACTCCTACTTATGAGTTTTTGCATATCATAATCTCTTAATTCATACCTCACTTGAAACATTTTTCCTATCACCCAGCACTGTATCATTGCAAAGCCGGAAGATGAAAAATAGTTCAGTTGTGTTTTCCACAGCCACAGCTCCACAGTTCTCCAGGGCCAACAGCGCAAGTGAGCAAACGTTCTGCAGAAACCCCCTGTGACTCCCATCATGGGATTAGCAAGCTGTTTGGAGCGGCCATATTTGATTTAAAGCCCCTGTCACACACACACACACACACACACAGAATGCACAGCTAGCACGTGCTGGCAGGGACGATGCCATACTTCAGCGTGAAACAGCTGCTGAGGGCGAATGAGTTAAATGAGTCTACCTCTCTTGTTGTTGGTCTATTGCTCAGCGAAGGGATAATTACTTATGAGTGGACTGAGGTTATTGATGGGGTAGGGTGGAGAAAAGAGTTTCACTGCTGTTGTAAAAAGCTTTTACCAACCACATAGATAACAGTTTTTTATCTCTGACAAAAAATACTGTGTGCATTCAAATGACTGTGCATCCAAAGACACCTTCAGCGAGACAGATTCAGTACCTGTCAATTACACGCTGTGATAATCTGCCCTTTTGTCATTCGCCTTATCGACAGTGGTCACGCCAAGTGTGTTTGTTTATGCAAACAAAAACAAAAAGGCATTTCATGTCTTTTAATAATGAGAGCGACGGCGGGCTGTTTACTGGGCCACCCACACAGAACCAGCACTCAGCAGAAAAGAAATCGAGAGGATCAAAAAACGTACGCAGAGAAGGGATGAAACGCTCGCAATTTGATCAGACAGAATGCAGAACGGCAGAGGCATGTCTTGTTTTCCCACTTAAACAGAGAAGCTGTCTTTTTTTTTTTTTTAAACTGAGATAGGCTGGCAGCAGACAGCAGTGAGCATGTGTTCAGCAGAGTGAGTGAGTGACAAGAGCAGCTGTAGAAGGGTACATTACCTTCTGCAGCACATGTTGGCGCATCCTTGCCACTCAGCTCCGAGCAAAGATCTAAGGTGGCTCCAGTGGTGTTGTATAAAAAATCACTAGTGGGGATTTAGCAAGTATTCACATGTGTAGGCTGACATGAAGATATTTCCAAATAACACACTTAATAAAACTTTCAAGATGTCTATTGCAAAGGCGGCGTAAACATATTTTAATAATGTTTGGCACCCAACAAGACTCTTTTATTGTCTAGGGTTTTATTGTCATGCATACCCACACAGACGTTTAGGTCTGGCTTAATAGAGAAAAATGACCTCACACACATGTCTGTAGTAGATTTAGAACCAGAAAACAACCTTTCTCTATCCCAAAGTGTTTTTCTTACCTAAACTTAATCTCACACAGGAGTCTGAACACAAACTAGGATCTGCAGTTTGTCACTCAGTCCTGCACATTATACCAGTCCATCCTCCCCATCTACCTCTTTACAACTTGCTTTTGATTAGTATAGTGCTTTATTAATTCAAAAAATATGTTTTATCACTACATAATTATTATATGATCACAAAAACATAATGCTATTTACAGTTTACTTGCATTGGAATGCAATTTTCAGGAGAGGGCATCATTAAAGGTCATTGTGATTCTTCTGCTGGGTACTTGCTTGTTTCCCTAAAGCTAAAAACATTGTACACATGGTGGTCCTAGTAAAACAATCAGCTGTTTCACTGTTTCCAGATGCTAGTAAGGAATCAAAGTGCTGAACACAGACATTTAAATAACCACTCAACCCAAATATGTTGTGCAAAATAATCTTGTATTTTGGCATTTTGAAATGTAGCATATAGAAATGAAATACTGCTTTATGAATCATCAGATATGTGATGAACTCCAAAGGTCAGAGAATATTAACAATCATCATTTGTCTTTGTACTTGGTATCTTTCTCTTCACTGTTTGGCAAACCTGTCTGCCCCGGGAAGGGGGCAATTTTCAGGAAGAAATAGGGGTTATTGAGAACCCGCAAAGCTACCAGGATGGGAGTGGCAGAGTAGATCAAGTTAGCAGCCAGCACAGGCCAGAAAGCATCAGCCGGGATTCGAAACGGAGCTGTAGTACGAGGATGGAGGGACCCACCGATGTGGGTCCACTGACACTAGAAGCAGAGGCAGAGCAAAAGGTTAGATCGCATTAACCAATAATAGACAAAGATCCATATATACCTTTATGTTTCTTTACCCACTCCCTCAAAAAAAGGAATAACTTACAAAGGATTATCTAAGACGGAAGATAAACCACTGCACAGACTAATGAAGCTGAAACCAAAACAGACTAACGAAGCAAACAATTTAGAGGAGCGAGAGGGTTAGATGCAATCTTTAGAAACAGTAAAAGAAGCTTTTAATCAACGGCTTCGTCTTCTCATGGATCCACTCTTTCTGTCAGATCAATGTGGAGAGAAAACAACATGAACTTTGTTTATTAGAAACAAAATCTTCAAAGGATAAATGTGGTCTGGGTAATTATTAACAGGATCAGAGCTCACAACAGGGAGTTTAATTGCGGGGACACTTGTCAGACCCCTTTGTGCAGAGGATGTTGATGAAAACTTTAATCAGTTCAAGGCCAGTAATTATCACACTCATTAAATGCAATGCAACCAACTGTTGGTGCATCTCACTTCAGTATGGTGTGAACTTCAGTGACGTCTGTAACCTAATGATGTATTCACAACCAGATTCACTCATTGATTTCGTGTTACCTGGATCATCGCTCCAGCAAAGAACACAGTCCAGTCTGGCATCCACGTGCAGCCGGGCTTGAGGAGACCATAAACAAATGCACCCAGTATGGGTAGTCCGTAGAAGAACAAGTTCAGCATCTATAAAAACAGCTTAAAGGTTATTCACCTCGCAAAGACGCTTAGATTCTTAGTTAACTTTTGAATGTGGTACTTCACAGCAGTGGCCCCAACCCTTATTTTCTTGTTAACCTTTAACACTGAGCCATGACTACATGTGACGCCTCAAAACAAGCTGTCTACAGTTTTCAGAGTCGTAAGCAGCTGAATTGAAAAGTGATTTTCTTCCTTCAGACTGTTTCAGGTAAATAAGATTTAGAGGGTTGAAGAGGTGAAGATACACAGAACTAAAGTATTTCCCAAGAAAACAGCACCAACGAGTGAAAGCCTTAAAAATGACACTTTTTTTTACTAAACTGTTTTCTCTTTATTTTTTGGTGATTGTGTAATTTGATTATGTTTAAACAAAGAATTCGAACAGTTCTTCCTTCATGTTATGACTGAATTGATGCCTACCTACAAATTCTGCAGCGTCTGTGACATAGGGGTGTTGTTGTGTATATACATTATAGTTTATATGTCAGTAAATAGGAATTCTGGGTACAATGAAAAATGCCTAACAGTATTCAAGACTTTCCCCTTTATCACTGTCAATCCATATTGTTCTTGGGTCCTGACCAACACTCAATCAAATAAATAATACAGTGTACTCTGATTCTCTTCCAGCACTTCGACTACTCACACTGCATATAGAAGAGCTCCTTAAAGCTGAACATACTAATACACACTTTAATGTATTGCATTATATTTTTTATTGGTATTTCTATCTTATATATGAACTATGAACCATATCCAGCGAACAGTGCATCATTTCATCACTTTTATATAATCCTGTGTGGTTGTTTAGCGGTTTATTCTGCAACGTGACTAGTTACTAAATCTATTAGGTAAACGTAGAAGATTAGAAAGTACAGCACCTCCCTGTGACACGTAAAGGTGTCAGGTGAGCTCTTGCAAAATGGAAACCCTGTACTGTAAGCTTCAGTAATTCAAGTGCTCAAGTATTTTTGCTATTCCCCAGCTCTGCGGTCTCTCAAACACAAATTTGCACTTTCAGCACAAATTACCACTTCCACACAAGGAGCATTTCAGAGACTGTCCTGACCTTCAACTTGAAATATTTGGCGCATGAAAGCCAGTTTCCCACTGTATGAAACCCTCAATTTATACCACTAAATGATTTCGTTTCATTCTTGGTTTGAGGTCTAGATGAATTATAATGAGTTAAGCTCAGGGTCTGTAAGCCAATCATATATGCCCTTCATTCTTTTGTTGAAGTGTCTTTTTAGTGCTGCCACAGTGATCTCGTTCATCATCATCAGTGAATAAAGAGGTCAGTCACTGCAGAAATAGTGCAACCCAGAGCAACAACCAAACTTTATTTAATGTCTGCACACCCAAACATACACACAAGAACCTGAACAGACTAACAAAGGTAACCAAGACATAGCTTAACATGCTGCACACACTCTCCCCTCTAGTGTGGAGCTGATGGGGGGCTTTGGGCAAGGGATTAGCTTATCAACTTCTCAGCATGCGGTTCGCCTGTGTGATCAATGACTTGCAATTGTGCCTGGACTGTAGCCCTGACAAGGTCTTTGGATAACCTATTGACAAAGCTGTGTACGCCAAACAAAACACGACAAAACCCACAGCTGCATAGGGTCAGGAGGAGAAAATAGAAAGGAAAGGAGACCCAGCATCAGTCAGTGTAATAATCTGTTATCCATCTTAAGCAAATGAAAGCGAGAGACAAAGATGCCCTCTCAACCCATGCTCATTGTTGCTGCTATGATGAAAAATGGCTCTGTAATCAGCTGCAAGCTCACAGAGTGGAGTAGATAAGGGCAAGCTTCCAGCACACTCAGAGTGATATCCATAAAAGCAGAGGTCCATTATGTGGCTGGTTATTTAAAATAGTCTAGAGAGAGCCTTCAAGCAGGCTGGTGCAGATACAGAGGCTGAGGTTGGAGACAAAAAGTAACAAAAGCACCCACCATGACTCTGGGGTAGCCCACAGGATCCTTCAGGTAAGGTTCATAGTGCCTCAGGTAGATGGAGGAGGCCTCTAGTGGAGAGTCCAGAGCCACCTACAGAGAGTGAGGACAAAATACCAGAAACACCTCTCAACATAGTGCAATCCAATAACAAGATAGTAGTAGGCCTACTTAAGTTAAGTAGGCTAAGTTAACAGGCTGCTGGAGGTGGCTGTATTTAAGTCTCTTCATAACACGAATGTGATCTACACCCACCAAGCCTCTGAGAACAGTGAAGGCCATGGCAGCTAACAGGAGCAGCACCAGGATCAGGTCCTGAGGACGCCAGATCAGCTTCATGCTCTGAACATGCTGGGCCTGTGGGGAGATGTCAACACAGTGTAGAAATGGAGCAACATCGACCACGTTTAACAAATGTGAGTCCAATAATCACTCTACTGTGCTCCTGAAGGAAATATGACAATTCAGCTGTAAATGCTCACTAGCTAGTTACTAACTTAGTTTGTCGATCCCTTACTGCGGGGGTGGCACAAATGAGTTTGTTCACTAAAAACAAAGTTGCTTGGTGCAGCCGATAATGATGCTGATGGGAGTAAATGGAAGAAGTTAAGTTGCAGAAAAAACAAAGCAATGAGCTGAAAGATGGTGAAAAGCTCTAGAGACCTCAGGGGGAACCAGATAATTCATGAAACCTAAATATAGATTTCAGCCACTTTGGTTTGAAGTAAGCTGATTCAGGTTTGACTTTAGATTGCAGGGGATCCTAAGATGACCTTAAGACCTCTAAGACCAGTCTGCCAATGCTACGGACATACCAATCACCCTTTAGGATAATGTTGTATTGGACAATCTGCTGCTGTGTATTATACTGTAACACTGACTAAGGACACTTGACTACCCAATGTCGACATTGCTGCATTCGATGACTTTATAGGCCACACATTGTTACTTTTTATGGTCTTGATAACATTCAACTGGACAGAACTGCAGACAGCACTGATTAAACAGGTTCAGCAAATAGCTTTTTAAACCTTGACATATTCAAGGTCTACCGATTTATGTGTTGGACTTACATTGTATCCACCAATTAATGGTCTGTCCTTGGGTCTTCTGAATAGAGTGATGGCTCCCCATACTGGCACCAACAAAAAGACAAAGTTGAGCCAGAAGGCCGGACAGATCTCTGACCCATATTTACCTGCCAGAAAGAGGAGGATAAGGATGTTTATCAGTTTTTAATCAATCACTGGCTGCACCTCATTGTAGTTCGGTAATTAAAGTTCCTGTTAAAACCTCCTTTAGGCAAAGGCACATGGTAGTACAATACTTCTATATACTGTAATGCAATGGAGAGAACATCATGCTGCGTGCAGACGAGTTTGATCTTGTGACACTTATGTATGCAGTTTGAAATGCCAACAACAGATGCTTTAAGTCTGTTTTCTGCTTTGTTCTCTGAGTTGTGACGGCAGGAGAGGCACGGGGCGTGTGCGTTTTGTTGGCAGCCTGAACTGTGACACTGATGGTACACGGCAGTGCAGATGTTCACTTGATTAAAGCTTGTCATCATGGGAATTGTAGATGGGGAATAAAAGATGAGGCTCACCTGCCACTATCCCAGCAATGAACACACTCATATTGGCACACAGAGACCCAGCCCAGAACAAGCCCAGGTTACGGTAGGCTTTCCTGCAGTAGAAACAAACAAATAAACAGAAAGACATGCATATTATTGTAAGGATTGCAGGTAAGATAGAAGGTCATATGACAAACGGTAAAGTGCTGGTCATGTTCTGTGTAATACAAAGAGCAGCACAATCTATCTCACTAACATTGTTTAAAAGAGGATTTCATTTCCATAATAGCATCTGTCCTAAGGCAGTGCTTACTCTGAACTCACTGAGAGCTCTATCTTACCCTTTTCTAGAAAGAAAATACATTTTTGCACTGGCTACTGTGTTTGGATTACACAAGATTGTTTCCCCCCAATGAATTTCAGAGGGTGACATGTAGCATTTGTTCAACCACTATTTCATAGTTAAAGCTAAGATTCAGTAAAAGTTTTTTTTTTTCTCTGTAGAAAAATGTCTTTTTACTGAATTGAATTCCTGTTCATACAGCTTCCTCAGCCTACTACATACAGTAGTAGTTTGCTCAGCTAGATAGCATGAGTATGCCGTCGCCTACTTGTCTGTTATCCTGCTGATCATCATCAGGTACATGATAAAGTGTGCTGTTCCATCCCAGTAACACATCATGATGGCATAGGCTGTTCCCAGATAGGGTTCTCCCTGAAACACAGACATTACACGTACAGTGGCAAGAAAAAGTATGTGAACCCTCACGTACTGTATTTACATATATTACTTATATATACACGTTATATATGCAGTATGTTAAATGATGGTGGGACTCTGGCTATAAATATGTTTAGCTACATAATATTGCCTGAAATCTTCTGCACATTTGAATCCAACATCATGCTGTAAATTAGCATTTTAGATGTGAAAATAAGAAAACCTACTGTCTTTTGGTAGAATTCCATAAAGCCCGAGATGAAGCCATCATGTTCCAAGGCACTCGTCAGGTCAATGACACAAGTAAAACAAAACTCGGCAAAAACTGCAAATGAAGAAAAACATGCAAATGAAGAAAAACATTCAGGGACATAAAAAGAATGTACTTTGCAATAGTCTTTTACATTGCTTCATATTAAAAGTCATTTTGTTTGAGGTGCTATATGTGTGTGTGTGTGTGTGTGTTTGTTTGAGGGAGTTGGGCAGGAGATGATTGGCTGGAGAAATCTTGACATGTGGATCAGCTTACCCAACTTATCCAACTTATCTGTCAGAATCAACTGGGATTTTGAAGGTTTTATGTAACGCCCTGTGTTTTTTTCTACCAATCTTTGAAAAGTGCATTACATACACACACGTAACAGCAAAAAATGCGAAAGCCTGAAAAATCTTGTGTGTCTGTGCCTCAACGTCGAAATCTTTTTTCAGCTTTTAAAGTCACCAGTTCATATGAGTTTAAAACAAAACATTCACAACATGTTCTTTCTGCTGGTTAGTCACTGATTTATGGGGCAGCATGTGGAGAAAATTAAGTTTCGAACTGTGAGCTAGGCTGGAAGTATATTTATACTGGTGAAAACCTATCTTCTGTCTTCATGTTGAGAGTCCAGCAGAGCTGAAAGGCCATGTCCACAAGACAGAATTTTAAGTGTGGAATTACACAAACAAATGAATAGCATGTGGGCCTTTCTAATACTCTTAACTAAAAACCCTCAAGAATGAGCTGTTCAGTCTTTTATCAAAGCTTCTACTTCCCATAGGATTTTTTTTTTCTTTTTTACATTCTCCCTTTTGCAAAATGCAAAAATATCTCAGAATAAATTAAATGCCCACTGAGCTGTTTATAACTAGAAATATGATGCCTTTACTGGCTGGTCCTGGCATCAACAACACCTCCATTCATGGCTGCAACTTTCAGTTTGGAGACATTAAATATGCAGCACCGACCCCTCTGATAAGTGTAGATGGATATGCTATATAACTTATACGTATTCTCAAACACAACTGGGAGGAACAGAAACAAAGCATCTACACATAAATGTTGGACACAGCACAAACACCTGCGTCAGCCCACAGGGAACAGCTGGAAAATACAATATAATGATTTGAAGCTTAGACATTGCAGAATGTGGTTATGAAGAGCAACACTGTGTGTTGTGATGCAGGCATCGCTGCAGATACCTCAGCCTGAACCCCTGTAGCACATTCTTCTTGTCTGTGCTTCACACATTCTTAGCAAATAGAAGCGTGTTACACACTTACACAAACACACAGTTTGTCTCTCCTGTATCTCTGTAATCCTCAGGACCACCAGTTTTATCTCTGACACCCAAGAGGTGAGAAAGCAGCGGTATTATTGCTTTCCATCACTGAGAAGAGCTTGCCACAGCTTTGCCCTCATTGCTGTGCTTTTCCCACACAACACTACCATTGCCCTGGGCACCCAGAACTGATATATCACCTTGTTTCTGTCCCACTAGCATAGCCCCTGGCATCAGCTGCAGGTTTTAGTTTGGGGAAAAATTGTGGCTAGAAATGGAGAACGTAGTTTGACCCACAGCTGTGCACAACACACTGGGGGAAAACGTTTAACTAAAGGTATGTGAAAGGTGCTCGAGCTGCTACTGTCACATGGTCAAACTTACTACAAAGGTCTGTTAGTTTCTTGTATCCAGATTAAGAGGCCAGCGGGTGTGAATGCTAATATACAGCAACAGGGATTGGGAGGTTTAGCTCTGTATGAGCATTTTCAGAACGTTGTGTGCATTTGTTCAGGGTTGATCACCACTTAGTTGTAAAATAATACCTAAAAGGTTAAGTAAGGTTCTCAGACTACAGAGGGGAGATTGGGTCAGACGTGCCTCAGAAAAGTCTGCATAAGCTTCATGAGACTGAGTGGGTCAGGCCATAGAGATCAGCTGATCAGCTTCATGAGCCTGATATGTCGAAAGTCTGATCAGCTTTCAAGGTATCAGGGAAAATCACATTGAATACAGTTGATGTTTTCACTCTAAGCGAATGTTCTGGAAATCCACACAAAGTATAGTAGCTATCAGCCTCTCTGATAGTGGATTGGAAATATGTTGTGAGTGAGTTGGGAAACGAACGTAGCTGTTACCAAAGAATAAGATGTCCTTAGGTGGGTTTCCACGAGTGATGAGAAAGTAGAAGAGAAACACAACTACCAGCACAGCAACACCGATTGCAAGGATCACATATGGCCTGTGAAAGAAGAGAAATGTAACAGTTACTTTAGGAAGACTGTATCAACACATTGTTCAGCTTTTTATCACAGTGTCACTGCTGATGCTCAGCACTTTTAGATGACAATCTCCCTCTGATTTTCTGCTTAATTCTCCTCACTAATTAGTTTCTCCCAGGGAACTAGTGCCAGTCTTCTCTTCAGCTCTCAGTGTGTAAATGATGATGAATGGGAAGGCAGACAAACATCATAATCACACAGCACACACACACATATATATATATATATATATATATATACAGTTCAGTATGAAACTGCACTTCAGACATTTGGAAAGATAATTTAATTAACTGTTTAATAGATATAAAACATTCAAATTAGCTTATTTGACTGGTGAGGTGATCTAGTTTATTCACTTAGTTATTCATTTCAAGGTAAAGCTACAAAACCGTAAATGGTCTGCACTTATGTAGCACTTTTCTACCTTACAGTCCCTCAAAGTGCTTTTACACTGCATGTCATTCACCCATTTGCACCAGCACCTGCAGCTGATCTGACTCATCGGGGGCAACGTGGAGTTCAGCATCTCGCCCAAAGACATTTTGACATGTAACAGTGAGGCTGGGAATCAAACCAACCAATCCCATGATTGCTAGACGACTGCTCTACCTCCTGCCCCAAAAGCTCTAATCCAACCTGTATAGTTCTAGTATGTATTGCAATAACTTTCCCCTGTCAAAACTAAGACCTGCACTAGTCCACCTCATATGCTGCTATGATGCTGTGCCTTCCAGTGGCTTAAAAGCACAGCTTTACAAAGGCTTAATTTATCATACACAGAGGTATGGGAAGCTCAAAGCTAAGGCCATGTTAACTCAGCACTGCCCTCCATGTTTACTGGTCAGAGGTACCGCCGCCTTGCACTGGATAAGATTAATGTGCTCAAGATATCTCCCAGTAAACAACATTACATCCTCTGAAAACTCACAATGTGTGTTCACAGACGGAAAACAAATTCTGCGAGAGCAAACAAAGCTCCCTTGCTACCTCTCCATTTCAGCACTACAGGAAGATTTATGCACACAATACTGTTTGTTTGCAGAGTGGAAGAGCACGAGGCATATTGTACGTCAAGAGCAATTTATCAAACTCGTCTGTGCAGTCCGTATTGATTGTCAGTGTCCACACGCTCAAAAAAACGAGTCAGCAGAGATATTCACACAGGAGGAGTATAAAAGTCTGCCGGAAATGAGCCCTTGCTGTAAAAAAGTGTGAAGGACGAGTGCAACATGGATCTTAACACTAGCTGTTTATTCAGCCTACAGTGTTACAGTATGCAATCATCAGCTGTAGACAAAACTATACAGGCAGTGTTCCAGTAAGCAGGCAAAACAGATGAGCCTTGAATAGGAAAATTGCGCCTTGCAGCTTAGAAAAGTAATTATTTGGAACATTATATCAGATTATCTCCACAAATTCTGCTCACGTTGCCTTCTGTTTGCTCCCTATTCATTCTCTTTCCTCTCCAAGAAATGACAGGTTTAATCGTTTAAAGAATTTACACAACTGGCAAATGCAAACTGAATATTGAGTTTGTGGTATTAGCAGTATAAACATAGTCAAGGATTTATGAAGTAATTACAGTCAAATACAGAAAGACTTATATCTTGAGTTTTAAGCTTACACTGTCCTCTAGTGGTGGTAAATTATACTGTCTGTTATTCCATGATAAAATGTAGTAGTTATACACATTTACAGTTCTTATTGTATAATAACACACAAATATAGTTGTATATAATATAGTATAGTGGACATATGGACTACAGGTAGAAATATAGTAATGGCAAAACAGTAAATGTTTTAACTTACTCTTGAAGCTCAGGAATGGTGTTCATGGCATAAAGAACGCCAAGTGCGGAAAGTGAAAATAAAAACACTAAAGTCTCCATCTCGTCAAAAGCTGTTCAACCCCCCTCCCTGCAGCAATGCTGAAAATACAACACAGTTATAGGTCAATAATGCTGCACTACACCAGCACTGCAAATGTTCGATTTAACTGATATAAAAATTAATAAAAATGAATGAATCAGTATCTTGCTCAAGGACAAGAAAGAATGCTGCGTTATGAAATAATTTTATATATTTATGCTAAGTTATCATATGAACAGCATGAAATACAATTGTCAATTAGTCAGAAACGAAAAGAAGCAGAGCAGGCTCTTACCGTCTGGCTACCCTTTCAGTGGATTAATCAAATTACAGCAGGCCTGAGGGACCCATGGCCTTTACTGGGAAAATAATGAAGTGGAGACAAAGAACCTTTTGGGGGAAAAGTTATGCAATTTGGTTTTGCTGGAGATTTACATAAGTCGTATTAGACTACAGGTCAGCATTCCACTTTACACAGCAACACCGTTTCAGGTTATATTGGGTCCCTGCTCTATGGTGAAATCGTTTCATGAGGTAGTTCTTGTTTATTGTCCTTTTAGAAAATCTTTTTATAACTGTGTTCGCTGCCACGTGTTCACAACAATGCACATCACAGTTACAGAAAGACATCAAACAACTCAACACTCCCATGACTCCAGTGTCACTTCTGAATGGATTAATGGTGACTGTCACATCACAAGGATTTGTTTACCAGAGTTATACTAAGATCTCTGCACATGGACACTCCACAATGATAGTAACAGCACATATTCACCATATACCGGATGTGATGCATCACTGAGAACTGCCCGGTCTTTCCTCACCACTGTGAAGAAAGCGTCATGAGATGTACATAATGTTCACAAATACCACAGCTTCTTACTTGGACATAAAAAACTACATACTAATAAGTGTGAACTTCAGTACAACTCTGTTAAAAATGTACATACAATTTTTAACAGAGTCATTTCCCAGGCATTTCCCATGCCTGGGAAAATACCCTAACAAGCTTAACAATGTACAATGCAGCTATTCTATAATATCTTTAGGGTGTTAAGGGCTAAAGATGTACTGGTACTCGAGTGTTTTTGTGCACTCTGTTTCTTTCGCCTGAAATTGATTTCAAGTTGTAGTTTGGATTCAAACAAAACGTTTCTGACATGACTTTTAACCTGATCCCTGAGCAAAGAATACATGCGTTATTTATTATTTATAGTGACTAACTTGCCCAAGACAAAGAAGTAGACAAAAAATATGTGTGATAGTAGTTGTAAAATTCCTGCATTTCAGCCAGCAGCACATTATTGTATTGTACTGGCTGTGACACAGCTGGCAGTAAAGACACTAACAGGAAATGGGAAATATTTCTGCAATGCTTTCTTGAAACATGATCAAAATTGCTCAATGCAAGCAATTCCTCATTGCGTCTGTGTGTGTGTGTGTGTGTGTGTGTGTAGTCGCTCTCATTTGTGTGCTTTTGCCTGGCCCCTTAAGTTGGAGCTCACCATTTGTACTCTTCCTTTTCAAGGATCATGAGTGTTTGCAAAATAACACCACTAGGGAGCGGCAAATTCAGACAGAAAGAGCAGGCACTTAGGTACAGATAGCTCTGAGATGTAACAATTGCATTCAAAACATGTGTAATGGTCTGCCAACATTATATTAGGAATTAATACATCACAAGTGTCTGCTGTTATTACATTCAACCACTGCGATACAGAAAAGCTATTCTGAAATGAAAGTGTCCTCTGCAACAACCCAGAGCATCACAGGTGAGACTGTGAATGTGGCGTGATGCTTTAACCTGGTTTTACATCCTGTATCATTAACCACCACCTTGATGACATAAGACAATACAACAATATCATTGAGGGAAGACAAAGCATAACCCTGCCAGCATTGCTCATGAATACTACCTTCAGTTTGACCACACACACACACACACACACACACACACACACACACACACACACACACACACACACACATCGCCCTTTGCTTCCCACCACCCTCCTTTGTTGGGAAAATCGGAGACCATTATACCAGGAAAGCAGTGGTAGTGTGCATTTGCTGGAAACAACTGGATCTCTTCCAGCCATATTGTTTAATAACGTAGAGGGGACAGATGCATTTCGAAATAAGACAGCAGCCAGTGGGTGAATGATGCTCATGTGCTCCATTTAACATCTAAAATAAAATACACTCTGATTCAATAACTGTCTGCAGGGATGTAGTCCAGCAATTTGCTAAAATTAAATGTACTGGATGAAATAATCACAATACAACATATTTATTTTCAGTTGCAAAAAGAATCATAGACTCAAAAGAGTTTTTTTTATGCAATATTATCTTTAATTCCCTTTTAACAACTTCCTAAAATGTAATTACACATGTGCTCTACACTAGATTTTTTTTATTTCACTCTGTATTTGGTATTTGGTGCATTTATTAGCTGTGCAATGATTTTTTATGTTTACGTTTTCAATATCAATAAGTTACTGGCTTTGATTTTTATTAATAGGAGTGGTAGTGTTGTTGGAGCAGCAGTAGTAGTTTTAAAGTAAGTATTGCTAGTTAAATCTAGGCACATGGTCATTTACAATGAGGAAGAACACAACAGTAAACCTTGTAAGTCCAAATGATGAGTGAAATAAATCAATTTAATTAATGTTTTAATTTTAATTCTTTACTATTTAGTTTCTAACCAAAACATACCTTTATCCACAAGCAACTGTCTTTTACTAAAGGAATCTGAGGGCAGTTTGGAGATCATTATTAGACAATCATCTCCACCATGTCTCCGAGATGAAACATTCATTTTTCAGCTTTGTATGTTTTGCTGCCTTAGGTACTCTAACTACATTAGAATATTTTAATAGTATAATTAGTTTTTAATAGGACTGATTTGGTTCAAAATGCCTGACCCTACTCTCTGACCTGTCCTCTGCTATGTAAAAACACAGAGTGTACATTAATGTGTGAACCAAGGTAACAAATTAGAATATAAATTAATAAATAACTCCACGTAGCATCGAGCCAGACAGTAACTGGGTTAACGACCAACACCTAACCGAGCTGAGTTTACTGGTGTTATTATTGTTGGTATTATTAGGCTATTACTGAATGTGTCGGTGATAGGGGCAGTAACTAAACAGTATTTAGTGAATTTCTGTCATCTGATGTATTTATTGTTATATATTATAACTTTGATCAGAGGTTGCTCTAGATGTGGCTGCTCTGCTCGCTATCAACAAGCCGTACTGCCCGTGACGACAGACAGCGGAAACATTTCTTCTCTATTCAAAATGGCACCGTCTCAATCAGGAAGTGGAGAAAACAACTAAGGGGAATAAGTTGGATAAAATTCCTTATTTCTGTTAGTTTGACGAGAGCCTCGGTTCAAAATCGGCGTGGGTGCTCGGAGTTTGGATTGAGAATAAGAAACACGTAAACGGTAAGTGTATTTCGAGGATATCGCGAAAAGACGAGCGACACATCGGCAGTTGCCTTATAACAAGATGCGTCCTGGGCAGCCTCTCCTAGTCGCACACGTTTTGACGACGGGTTACGCCGCTTCTTCAGCTGCTACCTTGAATTAAGCTATAGGAGACGGTATCGTTAGGCTTGGGATGAGGCCACAGACGATCAGTACAGCTGTAACAAACCAAAAGTACCGTAGAGTTACTGATATGTCGAAATCACTACGCCAGCGGCTAGCTGTCTTAGCTAGTTACTTCGTAATAAGCTGAGGCATCGCTTTGATATTCGCTAACAAACAAGTAAGGCTAGCTTAATGTGGCTCATCAAGAAGAGATATCCCAGCGCTACCTTTACGTCGTGTAACTTTGTGTGCTGGCCACACACAGCTCCTAGCCTTTTCACCCCAGAGCCAGAAACCTACCAATGTTACCGTTTTCTCTAACTAACTAGATAACAATGTTAAACCATTAACACCGAAGGCAGTGTAGAAAACCCAACATATCCAAACGGCTACGAGCTATGCTAACCCTAGCCTAGCTAGTACAATTAGCCATCAGAAGTACGCCTGGTATTAGCAAACTAATAGAAGGTGTTGACATATTTTTTTAATTTGTGATTGTTGACCAAGAAATTGAAGTGGGCAAATCAGATTTTTTTTAATCAGCGATATCTGGCTTGTTAAATGTCTCGTTTTTCGTCCGACAAGCGAACAGTTGGGGCAGTAACACTGGAACGAAGAGCTCAGGCTGCTTCCCTTTGTGCCGTGAGAAGACCGATATGTCACCGTATCTTTACTCAAAGAAAGGCACATTTAGGCACACTCTTCTGTGATTACCTTACATTGAGCCTACAGTGACATACATTAACAGGCACATACAAAAAATATGTGTGTATAAAACTCTACATTACAGGAAAGGCAGCGTAGCGTTGTAATCTCAGGCCACCTCGAGTTGAAAATTACTGACATGTTGGTTCACACAAAGCTTGAGTAAATAGCAACCCGATATACACCACTCCTGTGTTATTACAATAGGAAAAAACAAGAAATATAAATGAAAAAAAATGTTATTAGTATTAAATAAACAGGTTTACTGTTAGATAGCAGCATTCATTATATGTCATAAATGTGGAAATGAACCAGTTTTCCTTGAATCATGCAGTGCTTGATCTCAGTAAATGTGTCAGTGATGAAAAATCGTGTGAAAGAACTGTTTAAACTGTATATACTGAAGTGTAAAGTACCACTACCACTGTAAATCATGATGTGACTGAATACATAGAAGAGCTGAGAGTAAACACACTGGTGTTCTCTGGGGTTTCGTGTCTTAAAACATACTGGGATGTTTTGTAGTGAATCAGAAAACTGGGGGAATGACCATGTGGAAATGAAAATAGTTCCCACAAAGCTGTACTGCTTTTTTTTTTTTTTTCCTGTAAATTGTACGCTTAAGTTTCCAGTGCCTCTGTTGCCTGCAGCCAAGGGTTGTCAAACCTCATGCAAGCTTAATCATAGTAGGTTGCCATGATGGCTGACTATCTAATTACGTAATTTCCTCTCTGTTGATGGATACTATTTGGAGACTGTGAGGTGCATGACAGGCTAGATTCCTATGCTAGTTTTAGTCTTTTGTTTGTTTGTTTTATTGGTCCACTAGCCAGAGTACTAGCTAAAACTGTAGATTGTCAGACACCTGTTATCAGAGAGAATCCTTTGTCATATGCTGCCCTTTATCTTTTGTTCCGTTGGTTGGAGTAACCCTAATAGTAGTGATATGTGGAATCTTCTATCCCGGGGAGGTAAAAGGTATAATGGACAGGGTAATGTTTATGTTAAGTTGCATGTTTGTGCTGCACAGCTCCCCCCTTTTCTAATTTTGTATATAACTGTGTTATATGATTGATGGCTGGCTGCCTTGTAGGGGGACCTTTAGGGCCACAACACACAGGATCTATTGACTGTGTTTAGAGCCTACAGGTCCTAGAAGGACGATTCACAGTGATTATGGGGGTATTTTACAAAGCAGGATTAGCAAGTTTGTCAGTAACTTGGAAAAGTGTTTAGACATTTTATCTAAAGTGCTCATTTTCATAAATTTATTGTTGAGGCTTTGTTAAAAGGATATTATTATAATCATTAGTTTGATAATGACATAATTATAATAATTACCAGGAAGTTGCATAATTTTTATGTATTATATCATGCCCCCTGCTTCTTTACCTCCATTTTGGCCTCCATTCTCCCCACCTTTCATCTTTCCTATGATCTTTTTTCTCCCTCTCTCTAGTTGGTGCCAGTGATAAATCTCATTTATGGCCCATGGGCTGATTAGAGTGAGAGTGAAAAATGTGGAGTGGAGGAGGGGAATTGGGCCTAGGTAATATGTTTGATTCAGTTCCTGCTTTCCGGGAATCTGGCCTTCATTTGATAATAGTTCATGTATTAAACATAAAGTGGATGTTTGGTCAGAAGAGAAAAAAAGAACAAGTGATTGTTGTTAGTGAAACACCAAGTTGGCAGTTTTTAGGGACATATAAAGAAAACTAAAACGAATGCAGTCTAATACAGCAATCCTGCAAGAAATCCCTGGTCATGAAGGTCTTAATTTTCAGGTTTAGTTGAAACATTTGTAGAGGGGTGTTATTATTGTAAAACATTACATTAGTTTTGGTTAGCTATACTTAATAATAACTTGTCAGTTGAGTGTATGTGGCCATAGTGTTCACTTCTACATTTTGACAAGAAACAAGTCCTTTATGATGGGCTGTTTGAGTACCCCATGTTCTACCTAGTATCCAAACCTGGAAGCTATGTGGATGTCTCCCGAGCCACATCAGCATTTTTAAAAAGGATGAAATGCAGGATCTTGCCACTCTGGCATTCTTCACCAATTTGCTTTATGGTTTTCTGTGGAAAAGGTGTCTCAACATCCTGAGAAAAGCAAACGGTGATTTCATCCCGGACTCATCTCGGAAATAAATTTAGGACAATTCAGCCATCCCCATTGAGGGATGACAGAATATCTTGTCATTGTTTGAGTTATAAGCTGCAAATGATAAAGGGGAGGCACATGTAAATATTAATGTTATTTGACCATAAAATGTTTATCCAAGAGAGGGCCTTCCTGCTTGTAACACATTCTTGTTTCAGGCCTACAGAGAACCCAGTGTATTCTTGTTATTCCTTTTACACTAGATGAAAACATCCAACGTGTGATCTTGACCCTGTTTAATAGGGGTTGAACATTCAGGTTTGACCATGATTATAAAGTGGGTTGTTGATATAGGCCACTGGACAACTGGACTTCTCCACTGATGTTTGGCCTGTATCAAATTTACAAATATAATAGAACACTTTTTGAGTCATATGCAATGACATTTTTTCCAACTATTATTTTCTTTCTCAACACTTCTAAGTGCAAGCTTGATCGCAAACTACACACAGCCTGTCGGTAATTATTAGTGATAATACAGTACTGAACTAATATCCAAAGTGAGTTCTGTTTATTTGTTTGCTTTAAAAACTAGACTGAAATAGAGAACATAAAGTAATATAATGCAGCAAAAGTGATATTTCAGACTGATACTGGATTTATTAGGGTATAATGAAATTTATATTTGCTTTCAGCTTATTTTTTTTGCCATTTACCATTTTAGAGAAACACAACTTCATAATTTTTTATATAGATGACTGCAGTTTATCCCTTATGGAATATTGAAAAAGATTTGATTTACAGAGTAGAGCAGCTGACAAGTAAACTCATCATTGCTTATGGATGGACATACATTCTCTCTAAACAGATCTCTGTCTTTTCTTTACTGCCATTTCTAGTTGCATACACAGTATCTCTGAAAAGAGCTAAGATGCTTAAAAATGCAGTAGGCTATGCAGTGGAAACATCACTTCACACATGATGCATTTTGTAATTTGAAGGTATTTTTAATTTTAGAGGCAAAGGCTCAACTTCACAGGAACTCTTAATTAGGCAAGGCTTCTACAGGCCAAATGCAGTGGATAAAAAGGCCTTTTGTCTCTCCTGTAAACATGTAGTACACTCACCCAAACCTAGAGTGTGCCTACATAACCTACAATATGATTAATTTTTACACATTTAAACGTGCACATAATATTGAAAAAGTGCATTTTGGCAGAGAATTAAATAGGTGCAAGTCTATTTTGTCCAGATTCTGAAATTTTGTGAACTAATTCCATGTGCTGGCCAAGTTATGTTACGGATTTAAAATTTGATATCTAATTCACATATCTTTTACACACAATTTTTAAAGAACAGATTGTACCTGTCTGATACATTTTCTGCATGGATTACTCGCTCGCTGTGAAGTTATTGTGCCGGTATGCTACCTCAGCCGACCCCATCAGTCAGCAAGCTCCTAGCTGAATCCCATAGATGAACTCAACTGAACTTAGCAAAGTGGCACAAACACAGCCACAGACAGCCTGCCTGACTCTGGACATGTGGTGCAATATTCTCACGCCTGCCAGAGAAGGAAGAGTCGTCTGAGTGGAGTAGAGTACTGTCTGGATTTGCGGAGCAGTAGGGCAGAGTTCAGAAAGCTGAAGCACTTATCTCACAGATTTCTGCTGTCAGTTTTATTCCTATCACAGTACAGAATAATGTGAGTTATGCCCCCTGTTTAGATATGTACTAATACATGATAATATTTGGACTGTTGGGCTGGAGTTGGACATTCTCTATGTAAGATTGAAGCAGCATATATATGTATGTGTATACTTTGAGATACACACATAAGGTCTGTTGTGTTTTATGCACTCCAGCTCAGTAGTGCAGATTTAGCTTACTTGTGCAATGTTTTTTTTTTGTTTGTGAAATGGGCTTCCGATAGCTTTTGCCTTACATTATGTCTGACTCGCTGAATAACCAAGACTGAGAGGGGTGGGTTGGGGGTGGAGAATCAGAGGCAGGGATCCAGCTGCCTCCAAACAGCAGCAGTGGGGGTCAGACTAGGTGAGAGGCAACAGCCAACAGCCAACATCACTGCAAATGAGGGAATGCACGCGAACCTTTTCGTGAGACATTGAGACGTGTCGTGGGACCTGTACGTAGCAAAGGAGGGATTGTGATAGAAACATTATTCATTCACGTCATTACTAGAAGAAAAGTGGATATTGATGGAAATGAGGAAGTAGACAATATCACTGAGAGAATATAAGGCTGGTGATAGATACAGTGACAATAAAGAGTGGGAGGGTGACAAAAATGCAGAAGGTCATGGTCCACATTTTGAAAATCGAAAATGTCTATATGAATAGACTATAGTATAAAGGTAGGAAGTATCTGATATAGAAAGATAAGGAAAACTCTACCACATCACCAAAGGAAAAACAGAAGTAATAGTATTGCCTTTATGTTGTGTGTTTAAAAAGCTGTAATACAGTTTATTGAGAATAAAAAATATGAGTTATAAGATTTGAATGCAATTACAATAGAATAATCAGATAATATATGTCTATATCATATATATGTATGTGTGTGAGTGTGTCATATCAAAAATCAATTGTTCTATATCTGTTTTTGTACACATACTTTGCTTATTTAGCTGTGGGAAAATACATTCAGAATCTATATACTGCACAGATTATACACTGAAACAAAACCATTTTATTTATAGAAAATAAGCTGCTGTTAATTCAACTAACTAGTTGAACCAGAGCAATAGAGTGTAAAACGCTTCACCCAGCTAGCATGCATCATCATCCTTCTGTTCGGAGGAAATCAGATGACAGAGGAAAATGGGGCAAAGAGGCAACTTAGTGAATCGTTCTCTCTTTGATCTAGTCAGCCTTTGATCTATTTCTGGTGGGTGCTGGTAGTGGCAGCAAAAGTAGAGGGATGTGCTCATAAGCGGGTGTCATCAAGTCACTGTAAACCTTTGTTTTTGATCTTTCTTACATCTCTGCTGCTTTTTGCACCGGTCTGCCACAGTCGTCATGGTCAAACTCCTCCCTGTCTCTCTCCTCTTTGCTTATATCCTTTCCCAGCTGCCCCTGTCTTTATTTAGCACAATAGGCCATCTCTGAGATGCTGTTCAATTAAGAGCCCCCCTGTATGTATAAATCATTTTGATGTCTCATTCAGCTGGTGTTTGTATGCACAAACGTACTCATCATCAAGGTGTTGGCAAAATGGCTAATTAGTGCTGAGATGATGATTAGTGGGTTGATGAGGATCTAATGAAGATTAACCATTATTCCCTTTGTAAGTAGCTAAATGTTTGAACCCTGCCTTTCAGTTAGACCAACCGAAATAACTGTCTGTTTGCCCAGTGTGCGTCTGCGTGCTGTCCCAGTCCAGCGAGCCTCTTTGATAAATATTTGAACGGACAAAATGCAATAACAAGCTCTTAAAACCCAATTTGTTTCCATTTCCCAGCTTTTGATAAGACTCAGATTCAGTTACGCAGCCATTCGATCATTATTCTCTTTCCAGTGTCCTACGCGATTACTGGTCAGTTTGAGCCCAGTGTCTGTAATGCTGAGTGGAAATTCTGGATGTGGGGAAACAGGAATAGATAGATAATATCTGTGCATTTCAATATATGTACTTAATGGTATGCGTTATGCATGCATGTTTGTGCGTGCGCACTGCCAGGCTAGTATAGACCTTTTGTGTTGAAAAAGGTGCTGATTAATAATGAAGGCTGTTTTAAATGACGGAGCCCTGTGTTTCCCTGGGAAGTAACTCGTTCCTTTTATGAATATTTCATCACAGCAGCTAATGAGTCCGGCCAGTCTGGGCAATTATAACCAACTAACAGCCCCCTTGCTGCTGTGGTGTAAGGCAGCTGGGCCTTGATCATTTCTAACCTGATTACTGGTGATGGTGATGGACTGAGTGAGTGCTTTGCAATGCATTGAATAATTGTTGTCAGACAGCTTGTTAGTGGAGACAGATGCACACTACAAGAGAGTGAAAGATGCCAACAGACTACTGTTGTAAATGTTTGTACGCTGTAGACCTTACAAATGCAAATGGACTGAAAGTCTAGCTGTGTCATTTTTATGGAATTAAATGAATTGACCAGCCCGGCCTCATGAAAATAGAGAGATGTCGGTGAAGATAACGTACACAGATGTTAGCACATTTGAACTGACACATGTATTGACACATGACACATGGATATGTAATGTGTTCTACTGCAAATTCGTGCACGCTTTACAGCTTTATTGCCTAAATGCATACAAAGTAAATTAATGTGTGTACATAATGAAATTAAAAAACTCATTCTATTATAAACAAATAGTTATTAGTTATAAGTGGAAGTATGATTAGAAGTCAACTCGCCACATGTGAGTGGGCATTGTGCGTTAGACACACACATGCCAGGCAGTGTGATTGCTCTCCTCGTGAGCATTAATTGTGACTTAGCAGCTTAAGGAAGTCACACTTCCCTGGATGATCCCCATGTGCTCTGGCAGCCACTGATATATAGCCACTGAAGCCCACCATATACTACCAGTGAATCCTTCCTACCACAGACCTCTCACCTATTGTACTTGTATGCACATGTTGTTGTACCAAACACACATAGTAATCATAAATCTTGTGTTTTTGAAGAGAAAAGGGCATGCTGTTTGTTAACCTCTGTCTGGCTGACAGATTTGCACAGTGACTCACACAGCCGAAGGGAACCAATTGGCCTAGAATATGCCCACATAACTGGGAATACTATTTGTAACTTCACTAAATCCTTCTTCCCAGATTCAGCATACAGTCTATACTGTGGACATATTTTAATTTTAAAAGGAGCCATCAGATGCAAATGTCACCTCATTGACACCCAGTGTGTGCCTTCTTTGTCTAAATCCCTGTGGTCTAATGCCACATTTCTTGTTAGTTCCCAAAATATAAACATAGTTCCGCCCCTTCTGTGAACCTATTTCACCAAGCTTCAGCTAGCAGCTAACAGCTAGCCAGCGAAAGCTTTATAAGCTAGCATTGTCGATTTGATCCATGATGGATCGGATGCCACCAACCGCTTCAATAAGCAGAAACAGTATAATGCAGGACTGGTCGTTCACCTTTCACTGAAAGAGGGATCAATACAAAGTCTTCATCTGAAAGCTGGCGATCATATCTGACACTAACACTACCTAGTGTAATAAAGATGCCCTCCTTATTTTTTTGTGGTTCTTGTTAATACAGTAATTGACTGTGTTGCCATTTGCTTCCATCATGCCACTGTTGTTTTTTTTAATTGCACACAGTAACTCGCTCACAGTAGCAAGCATGTCCCAACATGTCACTGTCACTTTAGCCTACGTACCAAGGTACAAAAAGAAAAATAAATGTGATTCATAGAAAACATTCTGCTGAAGCCGACTTGGCCCAGCTGGTGCTGGAGGGTCGTCTTGCTGTTTATTTGTTAAAATGGGATTCTTACTTTCAGTTTTGATTTGTTACTGGGGTAACATGTAGGTGTCCAAAGATACTCAGTAGAGAGGAGCGTGGTCACTATAGACACATGAGCAGGAAACAGGATAGTCCCCCAAACCACTCATTTCTCAATCACATGCTAGAGACAGGGTGGGAGTTGACCTGTGAGGGATTGTTGTTTTTTTCTCACGAAGAAATGTCACACAGCCTTTTTAAGAGGAGAGACCCCATTTTAACTACTGAAAATGTGCATTTCATGCACCTTAAAAGCTCAGTATTATTACTTCACTACAAATGGCCTAATTTGCCCTCAGTGACTCCTGCAGGCCACACAGAGAGAGAGAGAGAGCTAGAGTGAGAGAGAGACTAACACGATAGGGGCTGTACAAAAAATAGTAATAGCCTTGAAAGTAATTAACAGATTTAACAGATTGAACTGCAAAAGAATGTGTGTCTCAGGTTTTGTGTCATTTTAAAATGGCCTTGACTCTACAGTGCATGGAACACATTTAGCAGTAAATCCTAATACTGACAGAATAAGCCAATTTTTAAATAATCATACATGGTTATAAAAATTACTTCTGCTGTTTTTTGTTGAATGAACTCTGTGTGTCCCTTATGCAGCAGTGGGCATGTTTTCATTCTCCCATATTAAATTCTCTTCTCCCTACAGATAGGTTTCTAAATCACCTCTCTTCCTTTCCGCTGAGGTTAGGAGTTGCAGGGGGTTTTGTTGTTTTCGGGTAAGGAGCGGCCTTACAGGAAGGGAATATCTGGGACCACTCTTACAGTGATCAGTATCGATTATCCTCAGAGGCTTGCTGGAGTCGAGGCAGGGCTTAGGAACAGGGGACAGCAAAAGACAGACGTTTCTCTGTTGCTAAGAGACAGTAACCGGCATACTGGTGGGCGACAAGGTTGTGGGTGATAGGGGAAACCAGGCACTGGGCTTTATGGTAAGATGGGAAGATGAGTTTTTTTGTTAAACATTGAGTTTAACATAGTGCTTTCATACAGGAAACCTGTGTATGACACATTCTTTTAAATGTGCACTGAGATTACTGCAAAACAATGATCTCTGGATATTTCAGTTTCATATAGATCACAGCAACAACCATCTAATTCAAAAGAATTACACAGACATGTTAAATATCAGTTTTCACACATTCCCTTTTGGGCCTATGCTCACTTTCTCAATGTTGGTTAGATAATGGATCAGAAAAATAAAAACCCAGGCCAAAAGGAAAGTTCTGAGCCCTTTTATTCGTCCTCTTTTTTTTTTTTTTTTTTTTGCTTCTTTCACTTTTGTTTTAAATTAAATGGCGAAATAATAAAGAATCTTTGATGGATCAGAAGCTGCAAATTCCGAAGTCGTGTATTGACTCTGCGACACCAAGTTTCAATAGAAAAACCTTCAGTGCAACATGCTGCTTTGTCTTCCTGACCCTGCCTTCATATGAACTACAGAGCTTCGAAGCCGTCTATACATATTTATTACATTTCTAATATCCTTTTGCTTAAGACCTCCTGCTCAAGATGTTTGTTGCTTCTTTGCATTGGGTTTCCCCACATTTCCTTGAGTTTTATCCAGACTGTATCACAATGGCAACCTCGGGGTAAAATGGCCTCCCTGTGTATATTGGCTATGCAATTGGAATATGTTGGGTCAGCTCTCTGTTTCTCTCTCTCGCAAACACACACTTGCATTCACATATGCCAACACACAAAGGCCCCCTTATTTAGACCCTCATGAACTCTATTAGGATTTATTACTTCAGCTTTGTCCCCAGTGAACATGTCCAGCTTATGTTCCACATTAAGAGCAACCTGGAGGAGAGAGCGAAGGAATATGCACATATAACTCAAATAAGCACATCTGTTGTGTAAACAGTGTAAGTCAACAAGACATATTAATGCACATTATTCCAGTTTTTACTCTTATCGAATGTTAGCAGCATAAATAAACAGCAGCATAAATACAAGCTTTTAACGTTGATATATTTGGCCTCTGTGTGAAACCATATTGGAACAAAGCATGTCATTGTGGACAGCTGGGTTATACATTAGGGAGGGTGTGAAATATATTCAGACGGACAGTTGAGGAATCCATATGTAAATGAAACAAAAGCATAACCCAAACCAAAAAATGATTTAGGTGGAAACAGTGTATCTTTTTTCCTGTAAAAAGTAATGTATGTGTGTAGTGGGGAGCGTGTTGGAGTAAATACTCTGCCTCAGACCACTCTGGTCTAGCCAGTTATACTTGTCATGTCAGTTTTGAACAACTTGAATGGGAAAGCAATAATGTGCACAAGCTCCTTTGTTGTCTTGTGAGTGAATGCTGTGCTAATTGTTAGCTTTTTTGGGAGAAAATGTATAGTAATGTGAAGATTGAAACTACCGTTTGTACCCTTTTTCTAGCATTTCGCCAAAATGTGCTGAAATATTGCCCTCTAAAGTTTTTTTCTAACCAATCAGAGAAGGCCAGAGTCAGGTGGAAGCTCATGGCCGCCAATCACATGAACACGCTTCTGGTGTACTACTTCTCCTGCTCTGCGGCTTCAGCTAGAATTACCTGCTGGAAGGCATTGGTGTGGCAGAGAGAGGGAGGGGTGGAAGGAGCGTAGTGGCTTGCATTCGAGAGTCACGCTAGCGCTAGCTTAATGTCCATATCTTTAATATTATAGCCTTAAGTGCATGACTATTTTATTTAGATTTGAATAGTGCACCCCACTGGTTTGCGCTTTTGCGGACCTCCTGCTGTGGTTTTAATTGGTTCTCTGAATGTGGAACCTTCAGTGATGTCAGATAATAAGGGCTGTCAATCAATAAATTCTCACTGCTCACTCTCTGCATTATGAATAAGATATGAATTCAGTTTGTGTGGTATCAGTTTAATTTATTTACAGTAATGTATCACATTAAAACATATATTCTTTATTTACTATGATGGTTCATTGATATGAATATTTATTATTAACTGTATCTTCTTTATATTTCATAGTAGACTTGGGAAACTTGTGCAAGACCTTGTTTAAGTTTTTTTTGTCCAATGTTTTATAAAGAATGTATGTCTAATTCATTATTATCTGTTTAGATAAAATGTACTGATATCTCCTTTTACTGCAGGTTGTAGTGGTATTCTCTAATAGGGAAAATTGTAGATGTTAATTAAGTTTTAATCAGCATGTGTTCTGAAAGAAATTAGATTAGCCATGCTTTTCGCTTTTGTCACTAAAGTCACTGTACAACTATTCTGATGTTTCTTCTGCATTTCCTCTGCTTCTCCCTATCCCTGCTACCTTGTTCAGGTCATGGAGAGCATTTGCCCTTGTTAGAAGTACTATCTCAGACACAGCCAGCAGGTGGGTGGAAGTCAGTCAGAAGTGGAGGGTGTGTAACCTAAGTCATCTGGTGGTCATGTGTCAAGCTGTGGTCTGATGCCCACCCTCCCCTCAGCGCTGGTCATGGACGGGGAGAACTACCTGCATCCAGAAGGCCCTCAGCTGGACAGCAGCTTATTCTCTGTTGCCTCCTCTAACATGGAGGTGTGCTATTGGATTTTATTTGTTACCTTTTTTTATTTGCTACATATGTATACCTCATGTGCATATTCACATATGAATATTTTTTACTCTTTTATTGCCATGTCTAAATGCAATTCATATTTGATAAGTCCCTTTCATATTAGCTCACAATTACAGAGGTCAAATAAATGCCTTAAACTTTATGGAAAATTTTATTTTATTGTGATAGTTTACTGTCTTAGAGTTTCAAAGTTAGCTTGAACATTAAATATACTTCTTATACCGTGTGTTTTCCATTTAGTTGAAAATAATACTATTTTGTTGAATGTTATTTCAATTGTACCATGGATAACTTCAACAATCCTCAAAGTTTCACATCTACAGAACTACATACCACACACTGTATTAGAATATTAAACATCACTCTGTAATATGACATTATTCTGATGAAATTAAGTCGAACATACTAGCTTTTTTAGTAGATTTTCCCCGCCATCACATATTCAGCATGTGTATGAATACATATATGCAGCTCAACATAAGCTTTACCAGCCCTCTGAGAACATGTTTACTGCATGTTACATCAGTGTGGCAGGGCAGTGATCTAGAAATGTATGAGAAAGAAAGGGTTATTGCTTCTGGTATTAATTCCCAGGCAAGCTGCTTATGAAATATTTCCAGTTCCCAAGTAGATGAGAGATTAAGGGAGTGTCGTCCAGATGCTCTCACTTATAACTAGTAAGTGAGATAGTTGTATGTAAAAGGTTTTACATTTAGCAGACACTTTTTCCTAAAGCATCTTACAAGGCAAGGGCAGTGTATGGGGTTCTGGCCCCCAGAGGTAAACCACAGCCAGGATTCAAACCCCAGTCTCTCGCATAAAGGGTAGCGATCTTACCACTACACTATCCAGCCACATTTTAAGTTTCAATAAGGGTCCAAAACTGTACATTTTCAATAAAGTGAGCTTTGGGCTGTTGAACAGAGACTTTTCAGTTCAGTTTCTGTTTTAGAATTAATTTACGGCATTTCCTATCATAGAAATAGAAAATAAAGTGTTCATACACCTCACACAAAATTCCAACCCCACTGTACGATAAAAGGATGGCAGGAGAAATTCCAGAAAAATTATCAGAACCTCTGCTTATAAATTTAAACTGTCTGTCTTCCTGATAACACATGGTATAAGTGATTTGTAATTTAGTTTAGTTGACCATTTAAGAGCTTATACAAATACATTGAAAGACAATGAAGTTAGCACATTCTCTGTAATCAGTTATATGTGCTGTGTAGTTCTGAATGGTGCAAAGATGCAGTCTGATGTTTATCTGAACATCCTATTCATAGTCTTCCACAGTATGCATGACATAATATGCTGGGGTGATAACATTCTATTGCATTTGATAAAAGGTGAAAGATGAAAAGGTCATTTGCATATATCACTATCACTATATAACATTAATATAAACGCATGGCACCTTCTTTGGTTCTATGATATTTCTCATGTTTAAGCTACAGAATGTTAAATTTTTTGTAGTCTAACATATTTAATTTTGTGTGTTTTAGAGTTCAATATATGCCTCTGGTTCCTGGGCATCCTTCTCTCAGCAGCCTGGATACAGCATACACTGCCCTATGCAATCGGGAAACCAGTAAGTGCATACAGAGTCATACAAGTTAAAATGCCTTGCTCTAGCATGAACTAGAAATGACAGCATATCAGCAGAAAACTTCACAATTTATGGCCCAGTATTTTAGAAGTTACTTTTTGCGCTACGGTATCTCACACATATTGAGAGACTGAAAAATGAATGTTTCATACCAAATACCAAGTGATACAACAGACAACGTCCTACAGATTGAAGATTGTAAACCACTGGGAATGGGGGAGAAGTACCCACAGAAGTTTCACACATAAGCGCACAAGTTGTCGTGAGTGTAGTGTCTCAGTTGTGTTATGGAATCTTCTGCTAATGGTGTATATATATACATATATATATATATGACTGCATTATTACTGGAAACGGACACATCCACATGAGGTGCTTTCTTGTAACCTTCTTATTGAGACACTGAGTTGAAAAAAAAATGCATTACATCATTAAAAACTAATATAGTTACTAACATAATATTATTTTTTCACCAGACAAATATCATAAATTCACAGTTGTGTTTTATTTTTTTCAAATGCTTAAGCAGCCAAGTACCGGTCAGCCCACTGTAACATTACAGACATACCTGTGATTTAAATAAAAGACACTTTTTACAGTTGACTGGATTTTTCCAGTTGACTGGATCCCACTGCCTGCGATGGACTGGCGACCTGTTCAGGGTGTTGCACTCCTCTTGCCCAATGACAGCTGGGATAGGCTCTAGCATTCCCACGACACTTTGCACTGTGAGAAGGAATGTCTGTCTGTGTATCTGCGTGTCTTACTCACAACATTGTCAGTCAGCTTCCCCAACAAACATATGAAAATTAAGTCAAGTGTCTTCTGTCACTATACAGTTAAACTCTGTGAGCCATGCTTCCAAAATGAATCCAAGGTGGATCCAAGAGCAGAAATCAGATTACTCATCTGTTGCATAGAAATGTGGACTTAAAGATGCCATATTTCTTAAGTACATGTAAACTTTTAAGTATAATAATACACTCCACTACACACCACAACCCCTTTATTAAACATATCAGTAGAATTATCACATTTCTGATAGTTTCAACAAAAACTAAGCCATTCTTAGAGATTAAATTGCTAAAATGACTTAAATTTAGTCAAACGTGTCATACTTAACACAGCTGAGAAAGTGTTTCTTTAAGTGTTCATCTTTACGGTGTTATGTATGGTAATTGTTTGGTCGGTAGTGTTTCTTTGAAAGCTCAAGCATCAGATGACGTGAGAGCATGGTCTGAGGTTTTCAGATTTACTCAGAGTGGAATTTTCTGACATCAAGCTGGTTTTACAAGACCCTTATCTCTCTCTTCATCTTACAGTGTATAAATATCAAGACCAGTCATGATGTGTCTGTGGTTTACAACTAGGTTGGTGAGAGTGTGAGAATGCTCCTTCATTATTGTGTTCTAAAGACCATCCACCAAGAATAACATTATACAGTTGGAAAAGGTAATTAAACATTATTCTGTGTTGGAAAATGTTTGTCCAAGAGTGAAAAGGACAGAGGTCTTACATCTCCAGTTTTAGTATTTCAGCACAGTTAATTACGTGCATATTCAGTTAGGCTTCTTTTACGTGACCCTGTATTTACTCCTCTTTTTATGTGCCAGCAACAGCGTTGGCAGCTACTGACTTGCAGTATACAGCTGAGATGTAATCGACTTAACTTGAAAGCCCTGACTTATCTACCCACATGGTCATTCAGAACAATCAGAGGAGTTAATACACACATGACAAATCACATGACGTCAGTGAGCGAAAAATATGAATGGGCCGGTGGTTAGATTGGTGCACAGCTGAAATTATTCTTATGAGCAGTGATGAAAACAAAACATCATTAAGACTCTCTGGAGTACATCTGTTCAGCACAAACACAGATCAGTTCTAAGTGCTAACACAAGAGCTTACAGGCAGTTCTTCTGATGTATAGTGTTCATTGTTTATGTATATAGAGATATAATTTATTTTTTTATTTTTGTTGATACTGTTACAAGGAGCTGTTACTTCAACTCTGTTGCCTCGGTATCATTGTTATCGATGTTATTTTGTATCACATAATATCAGGATGTTTTATTAAACTCGGAGACCTCATACGAAATAGGAATTTGTGGGAGACTTTCAGGTCTGAGCAGTTTCTGTATGTTTTAAAAACAGAGACTTAAATTTTGAAGCACTATGCTAGGAAAGCGTGTGTCTGTACAATCCTGTGAATCCCTTCAACATGCAGCAACATTCAGAATAGTCTGACAAGGCCATGTGGTGAGAAATGTTTTTCCTTAGTTTATTTTCTCACCTACAACAACCAGTATTCTAGTGACTTTGTACAGTTTCCACTGCATTGTAAATAAGGCACGTCCTGTCTTTGGCTCAGATGCTGGTCATCATAATCAGCTCTGGGCAGCTCTTGTCTCAATCAGTAGGGTGTTGAAGACTGACCCAATAAAAACAGTCCTCAAAGGTAGATGGAAAAACACAGATTGACTTGCAGTGCACCTGATTGTAGTAAAATCTAATTAGCCTACGATTTACCAATAAATTACCCTCATGTTGACACCAGACAAAGCCCCTTTCGCATGGCAAAATATCAGCATGCCAATGCAGCTGAAATGTTGCAATCAACTGTTAGCATTATTAGCATTACAGCTGAGTTAGAATACTCTGAAACATATGTGCCATTGCTAAATGACTGGTAGACTAGTGTTTTAATAACACATATGGTTATTTCCAACTTTCATTAGTTATTTTTTTGCTTTTATTTTATTTATGTTGCTATGGTGGTGTTAAAATAGAGATTTAATAGAAAGCAGTAGATTTTGCTATACTACACCTGTAAAACATGGAGGCTGTGGATCTTCATGATGTCTAGACACTTAAAATATCAGCTGTTGGCAGTATCTTTAAGTACCTGTGTTCATGTTTAGTACTGTGCATGCCCTAATAGGTTTTCCCCTAGAGGAAACCTCTCTGCAGGGTTTCCACACTGTCAGTGCATCATGGCGGGGTGAGTTAATAGTGAATGTGATTCACCTCTTACATGCCATAATGAATGATAATGTATTCTCTCAGACACTCCATATCCCACTGGCTAATGTGTGACCATAAAAAATACAGTGGTGTTAACATCAACTGAACCAAATCAAAAACTGTAGTATATGGTCTGTAGACATCACTAGATGATTTGTATCTTCCCGAGTGATGTTCTATTGGTCTTGTACTGTAGTCCTGTACACCTTCTGTTGGCTACTAGAGATTGCACTGTACATGTTGGTAGATGCAGTAACAATATGGCAGCGTGCATGGTCTGTTGTTCTCTTCTTCATTTTTCAACAAACAATTTAGAGTGGAAATAATCCCCACTCTTTTGATACTTTTCTGAAAACAGCAGTAAATGTTTGTGGTGTTTTGTGGTTAAGTCTGTGCCACACAGCTGCAGCTGGCTGTTTGTAACAGCAGAAAAATAAGTAACAGACCACTGATCTGCTTCTGTTTTATGTCTTATGTATTTCTGTGTTGCTTATCAAAGCTCTTACTAAATGCTGACATGGCTTAGTGAGTAAAGAATACACTTTTCAAAAAGATTTGCTGTTGAAATATCTTTTATCATTTTCTATTTGATACAGTTACAGGAAGGAAAGTACAGCTTGAGGTGATACCAAAATTTTGTCTGACCTGCTGCTTGCCTTTACTGTGATATCCACTGTTAATACTGCCTGTAGCCACACTGAAGTGTTTCCTAGTAATATGACTCACTGTTCACTTATTGCACACTGTTAATAGCATGGGAGATAAATTTCATGATTATGTTTGCTGTAAGGAAGACTTTTTCCAGGGAACTGTTGCACTATGTTGTTGTTGGGTGTCGTTGTTCAATGTGTTGTCCCAGGTTTTCCAGGAAACTCTTAGATAAAATGTGTCTTTGTAAAGTAAGAACTTATGGTTGGATTGCATTATACCTTTTGAAACATACAGTAGTGACAACGCTTCAAGGCTGTAATTATTGGTAATTCTTAGGAAATAGCCTATTAAAAACACATGAAACACAAAACATAAACATCTTCTAGCCAGCTGTCGGATAATAAACCAGTTTCACTGATGGGAAAGCCAAGTATCTAAAACAACATTGTTAAATGCTTAGCCAGGAGATTTTGGCCTCAAAAAGGAGGGTCTGTAGCAAAAACAGGGTCCAAGTGATGATCTGTACACAGTCACAGACTGCGTACTAGGGAAATGCAACACATGCACAAACTGTATATCAGCCAGATTGTTTAACTGAGAACTCCTAACCTGCTTTGTGTCATGTTGGAAAGCAGCTAATGCTGGCCTGCCAGGACTTCTGTAATAATATCACTGCTGTTTCACTGTTGACTAACGGGGATTTCCACTTTGGATGATTGTTACCATTTGTAGTGCCATCTTGATCTTTCTGAGAACCAACAGATTGTTTACCAGTAACAGTAATTACCTGTGTTTAAGCTAATATTTCATTGTCACATTTAGTCTTTTTTATTTACTTGGTTGCAGAAAACATAACCATAACCATACCATATCTAAAAAAAAGTTGATTGTTTTAAGAAGTACTTGTGCATCAGTATGGGTTATAAGAGTAAAACTCAAATTAAAAACTGCTCTTTGTATTGCAACTCACACGTACCAAGGAATTGTATTAAAGATACTTTCTAAAAAATAGAACATTTTAACATGAACACAGTCAAATATATAATGCAGTGGCATGTTGTTCTTTTTGTTGGCCAATCAAATGAAATGATAGGAACCATTATCTCTGACATCTGTACACTGGCTTAGGGCTGCCCCTTTTCCCTCCTCCTGGTGTGTTCTGAACTTAAATCAATCAGTCTCACTGATCTCTGGCCCATGGCACAGAGTCAAATTCTGTGAATAGCTCAGTCCTTCTGAGCCTGAGCTTGGGCACATGATTGGATGAGAGGAATGTGGTACAGTTGCAGTTCCACCATGACAAATGTTTGGTTTTGCTTTCATTTTGAGTGTAGATCCACTGTCAGCGTGTTAGTTACGTTATGATGACTTATAGTTAACAAGAAACCGAAAATATCTCATGTTAGTAATATGAGGTCTGAAGAGTGATATTAACACTGGGCAGAAGGAGAATGCTTACCAAAAGATGGACTTTGGATCTTAACAAGGGGTAGGAGCTATTCTTGCTCTCTGTTTTCTCTCTTTGTCTTTTTTTCTAAACCTCTACCGTCTTCTGTCAGATAGGATGGATGTAAATGTGTTTCTGTTTTTGACAGTCGAAGTTGCTATTTTGTTGACTGTGAACATGCGAATATGATTGTTTCACAGTTATTCATTCTTCATTTATTGTCTAAGTTGATTTGCAAAGACACTAGTTTATATTTTCAGACTGCTAGTGAGAAACAAAACTGAAAGTGTTTTTATCTGTAAAGTTAGTATGATGTGTTGGAATTAAAACATGATGTAATGGACTATTTTGGGGTTACAGAATCACATTTAAGTGTGGCTATACTAGCTCACCATCTTAGTAGAATATCATCCTCTTTCACCGTGACACTTAGCCACTTGCTGTGAGTTGTTTTTTAGTGTCTCTTTCATTTCTCTTCTGGAAATACTTGAGAATGAGAATAAGGTTGTGGTTGCATTTACCAGTTGTATTGTGTAAATTTGTGGAACTGTGAGGGTGAAGAAAACAGCTTGTGTCAGTTGTACTTAGATAAATGGCAGCCAAACAAACTAAAGCTTATCCTTTCCCTCCAGGCAATACCACTTGAACGGCAGCACTACCACCACCACTCCGGATGTGCACATGGACATTTACTCGGGATTCTCTGACATAGACTTTTCCAGCCTCAACCTCCCAAGAAATGGAGATTTCTCCCAGGTTGGTTTCATATATCTCTATTTGTGTTAAAGTAGAAAAGTGAAATCCATACAAAAACTAGTATAAATAATACAAACTATAAAATCTACATAGAAATATTTACCTAAATAGTCACTTTCAGTTCTTTCTTGTTTTTCCACCTTTCCTTTCTTTCACCTGCTCATGAGAGGGAGAGACCATGCCTCCCACCCACTTCTTTCATCCTGTCTTTTGTGTGTACTAAGCTCAGCTTAATTTACTATAGAGCAGCCTGATTAAAGCCTAGTGTTGTCTGGATGAAAGCAGCAGAACACTCATTCTTGCCACGGCATGTTATTAATAGGCAGCTGTAATTTAACATTCTCCTGCACTTCCACACTACATCTTCATAAATCAGTGTAACTTTCAGTCATGCCTGCAGTCTACAAAGTGATATGTGTTTCAGAGAGAGTTTAGAGATTTAAAAGAAAATTCCTAAAAATATTCTTAAAAGATTCTTTACTGAATATTTTTGTCTCTAGGAAATCCCCCCACCCTGGGGATACCATTATAAGACATGTAGGATTGGAAATGTTTATACAAAAATTGAAAGTGCAGCCTTTAGCCCACGATTCCAGATGGTTACTATCCATCATTTGCATTTTCTATTTCTGTGCACTTTTATGTCTGTACAGCAATTTCCCTATAGTTAGCACTATATGAATAGGAGCCAATTGTTATGACACAGACCAGTGGGTTTCTAATCTGATGCCTATTTGGGCTGAGCTGATGGGTGCCATTGTGGGACCATATTAAAATATATTGTGATGATGAGTTTAAAAGAAAGGCAGCCATGGGTTACCAAGCAGACCTACAGTATGTACCTCATAATTAATCCAACTGGCAGTAAAAAGGCATAGCTAACAGTTTTTTTTTTAAGCTCAGCATAAGGCCAATGCAGTAAATAATGAGACATGAGGAGGTGACAATTATGTTTCCACATCACCACTTCTTATTTATTTAGTTTTTAGGAAGTGTTGAGTTAAGATTGAATAACACTAACAGTAATTCTTTTTTTTTTTTTTTTTTTTTGATGGTCTGTGGATGATCCAACACAACCCTAAATAAAACAAGGACAAGTTGCTATTTACTTTTTCAGTACAAGTACAATTCCATTTTTCACTTATCAGTACCTCAGAGACAAATATCTCAAAATCCCAGTGGATAAAGCTAAAAACCCCTGTTAGCTAAGTAACTAGAAAAATATTTATGCCTTTCAGATTGAAAGAAACTGAATAAGTTCTAGATTTAATTTATGCTAATGCAAAGGAAACACAGCTTTGTAGAAATGTTAAATACACATGTTCACTTAAAAATCACTTAAACACCAAATATGATAAATGAGCCAATTTCACATTGAAAGATTTTCCTTTAGTGGCCAGGTTGAGGTTGTTTTACACTTGTTTGTATTTGCAGTGCTGGTTTCACTTTATTAACCTACTTCATTTAAATCAAATGTTTAAACATCTCTGTAAACGTATACAGTAGTAACAATTAGCAACAGTGTGAAAGTAGCACAAGCAGACATAAAAACTACACGGAGGAATTTCACTTCATGTTTGTGTCCAGATGTGTGTAATGTTTCTATGGAAAAAAGACAAATGCTTGAATTAACGTGAAAATGTTTTGCATTAGTATTTTAAGCTGGGGGGATTTTAAGAATAAAGGCTACACATCAAGGCTTTTATACACAAGAAAATGATCTGTCATCCTCATCACGTGTGTTGTTGTGCTGGCATGGATTTAATGATTAACATGGGGTTTCCCTAGTTTTTCCATTTGTCTGTCTTAACCTGACTGGCTATAACTGTGCCCCTTTCAAGTATTAATGAATGTTCATGGTTATGTGATACATGGTGGATCTAACAAATATCTGTACTGTTTGTATATATATTCAGAACAATATGTAATTTATGCATGGTTTTGTCTGGCTTCTTCTCACAAGCAGCTTGTTTGGTTTCCTTACTTTGAAAAGTAGAACGTTATGGTGTCTATGTGTGTGAGAGAAAGAGACAATTTTTCTGCTTGTGTTGTGCTTTCTCAGCTGTTCTTTCTGGTTTTGGACACTCCCTACCATGTGAGGCATACAGAGAAAATTTAAGTCACGGGGTCATCATGACTAATCTGCCAACTCACTCAGTCCCCTTTTTCATCCTTGATTTTTCTCTGCTCCATCACCACACCATGCTGACCCTTCCTGTGTTTCTCCTCTATCCGTCTATTCAGAAATCTGTATTTCTTGTTATCTTAGCATTGTTGTGAACCATGACAGTACAGAAAATACTTGGGCTAGGGCAACTGGGTGGAATTGCTAATGTTATTGTTTAGTTGTCAGATGACTGTCATGTTTATAGCTTCTATTTCTCTTTTTCAGATGTAAAGTCATTGCTTTTGGTTTGTACGGCTTACCACAGTGAAGCACACAGTTTGTTTATGTAGTTCAGCAGATCCCTGTTGGAATATCCTTGTATTGTGAGGGACCGCGCTGTTGCCGGCATGTGAACAGGATATATTAGTAGATTGCTGGTAACTTGAAAACAAGAGACACATGTTTATATTAGAATTAATAGACTTCCCTTTGAGATTTGATATCCCTCTGAAATTATCTGTCCATTTCAATATATCACTAGCTAACAAGTGAAATAGAATACATGAGCAGTGTACAGTGATGTGGATGAAATTGACATCACACATTTGTAATAGTATTTATTTGATGTATACAACAGGCTCAGGAGCATCAGGAAATGTCCCAGTTACTCATAAGAGGAGTTTCCACCAAATCCCGTCACTAAGCCTTAATATAAGTTGCAGGCAGTTTATGCATACATTTGAGTGTTGGGTATGATGTCAGTAGCATCATACATTTATATTTATCTAGATGTGTCTTTCACTTGTTTGTTACTTATTATTGTAGGTAGGAAATAAATATGTATACATAAATTCATTCTTTGAACAGGCTATTTCACTAACCTTGTGAGACATAATTGCCATGGTGACAGCTGTGGCCTCAAAATATCACTAATGTCAAAATGAACACTGGATATATCAGAACCAGACTGCACAATACTTTTTCAGGGAGTATCCTCTGAAACAACTGTCAAACAGTAAATATTATTAAAAATTCACTGGAAACTTTAAAAACTAAATTGAATGTTCATCAAATTTGGCAGGTTGTGGCTTCTTTTGCCTCTATAAAAAAATAGAGGAAACGGCAACCAACCACTCTGACTGTGCCCACACTAGCAGCTGTGATTTTAAAGAGATCTATAAACTGAACAAACAGCTGCCAGTATCATCAAAACACTTCTGCTATACTTAAAAATGTATTCAATGTTCAGAGAACATCGAAACATATTATCTGTGGTTTGAAGAACTGTACACTGACAGTGTTTTGCACACCTGTCCAGACTGAGGTTGGGTCATCTGTGGATCTGAAGTGTGGAAAGCTTTATGCAGATTGTCAGAGTAAAAACAAGGCTTACTGGAAGACAAAAAAGAGAACTTATTCATTAACCACTGGCTAACCTCCAAGACTCAACAACACTTAGCAAGTACACACAATAACACACCTGCTGTATACCATGTACACATACTGTACGTATACATGTACACATATTAAGGCCTATTTTGACATATTCACAGTCTTACTCCCTTTCTACACACTTGTTTTTCCTGTGCGTGGTTCCTCTCACTATTACGTGCATATGCTCCTCTGTGCACAGCACGCTTCTAGGAAGAGTTCATTAGCATTAAGTCTGCCTCTTTTCAGTTTTGCTTTTTGGAATCTCTTCATTTGCTACTGACATCATACCCAACACTCAAAATGTGTCCTCTGCATTTAACCCATCATAACTGTGAGGACTATTGAGTAGCTGGCTGCTCTTCAGCTTGCAGACATCAACTATAAATTAAATGTCTATAACCATAACACATTGCACATTTGCTGAAAATAGGAGAAAATATGCATTTCGGCAAAGTGTGCAGTCTCAAACTGGGTTGAATAATGCTAACCACGTAGGCCACTACCACTTTTCTTCATAAGTTCCAGTGAATTTACTGAACTATTGCAATTTCACATAATTAATCCATTATTACACCCTTCTGTAGAAAAGAAGTAGCATATTTTAAGCACAATATAGCTAAAAGAATTTAGAATCCCTTTACTTAATTGCAAGGGAAAACTATGCACAATACATCATATAGTTGGACATTGTTTAATTTGACTAGCTACTTAAACAAAAATCCACGGAGATCAATTAAAAGGTGCGCTGCTCCAGGGTTTTGTTTTACAGACATAGAAGATTATCTTGTTTTTCTTGATGTATTTGTTGTGGTAAGCCAATCATGATGTAAAGCAGTAAGTATTTCTTTGTGACTTCCTTGTAAGATCCTCTAACACAGTCATTTGAATGACTTAGTTTGAAGGAGGAAGTTAAAGGTTAATTTCAAGGGTTGTCAATATAAATGTGCACTGTTTTTTCTTGTGGACTGTGGCTTCATCTAATCTACTTTAGATTAGCTTTTGGTATGGTTGGAAATCTTCTAATTCTTAAAAGCTCATTTAAGACCTGCTTCAATTTTGTTTACATTGCCAGTTTATATTGTTTACGATATGCCGGCATTGACATTGGCATTGTTATTAGTGGTGCAGCAAAATTGAATTTTTTTGACAATTTTATGCAGCAGAGGAAGTTTCAGTGCATATCTTGCAGCATGTGACGTAGACCTACATAACATTCAAAGATAAGCTAATGCTAGCATAGCTAGCTGAAGTAAAAGTAGAATCAGATATCTATGAGAACTAGAATTGAAGTTAGAATTGACTATGGAACAAAATGCACACAAGACAAGACTACACTTTTAAGAGTACATCTGTACATCATCTGTGTTTATGTGTCAGTAAATTCAGGCATGAATCCTTTCTTCTTTTAGCCTGTGATGCAATAAGGTGTGTGCGTTATAAAAGTTCACCAGCAACTCATCCCTCTGCAATGACTCTGTTCCACCAACACACACTCGCGCTCACATTATTCATAGGATTCCCACTCATACCATGATGACACCATGGACAGGCGCCACTCTGTCTCTGAGAGTCTGACTCCTCTTCAGTCCAGCAGAGATGGACATTACAGGACCATGCTGGCTTGATATCATGCATTCCTGGAAGCAGGGTGTGCAAATGGACCCCTCCATTGCACTTGTGAAGGAGACAAATTACATTATTTCTGTTTTTAAATGCCACAATTTTCTAATTTCTGACTGGTTCAGGAACAGTTAACATTGGTCCTCGAATAGAAGAAGTGATGTTACAACAGTGGTTTTGATCACCATCTTGGATTTGTTTAAATAACTCATTTGCCATCACATTCCCAGAATGTTCATTTTGTTAACAATCGCACCCCTAGTTCCAGTAAACAGTAATCTAACGGGATCTGTGATGAGATACTTGTGTGTAATTGTTCACAGATAAGAGTACTGATGCCTGAAAGACCCTTTGAATAGGCACTTTTGCAGCTTGCACGAGTATATTTAATTTTGCAAGAGTAATTTGCCTTCTTATTATTACCTTTTACACCTGTAAGCCATGGATCATTTTTAATCAATAAACATTACTAGAACAGAAGTCTTGAAATTGAGCCGGTGCAGACAAGTAGAAAGACAAAGGGCAGAGTATGAAGTAAGACAGGCAGTCAGTCCCTAAATATAATAATCATTAAATGATTGGCCCGGGCCCATTAACCATAGCGGTAAGCTGCGGGGTGTGAGGAGCAGCCAGGTCCAGAGCGCAATACTGTTTACACTACAAATGCGGTTGAGTTACACCATGTACAGTAAAATGGGCCCGACTGCCAGTAACTCTAGTCACTTACCAACAAAAGCATCATTTCCTGAAAGCTCCTCCCCTCCTCCCTCCCTCTACTCCCCACCTCTCCCCTCCCCTCCTCTGCTCTCTCACTCACTCTCCAACCACCTTTTTGAGCTCTGAGGAACTGGTCCACAACCACTATGACTAAGCCCTCTATGCAAATACCTGACTGCCCTAGTGAAGCAGGAAGCATGTTCTAGACTTGCCTGTGTCTCTGTTTGTGAGAGCAACAGAGTTTGTATGCGTGAGCTCATTGCCCAGAGCGTACCTGAGGTAGAGGCAGATGTGTGAGTTGAGCAAGACAGGATCTGTGAAAGGGCCAGTGAGAGTCCACTGTTGGGTGGAAGTGCACCAGCTGTAAGGTGAAAACCAACACTTTGATCAACACATGGAAGAGGCTGTCGCATTCAGGGACTCAAGGTGAAGCAGGAGTGTATGTCTGTGTACACCCCCCCCCCCATACTGCCGTGATTGGACCCATGTCTCTCATGCAGTTCTGGACTAAATTGTATTCACAGCTGGGACGACCGCTGCCCAAGGTACTGGTACTGTTTGCTTATTTTTGCCAAATGTCATGCTGAATCACGTCTGTTGTTTTAGGCGATGAGTGAAAAAGTTTGAGCATTTTGTTTTTTAAATTGTACCTAACAAGGAAGAAGGAGAAAAATAGTCTGCATTTCATTACCATCCTTTTGCTGTGGTTTTAACTTTAACTTTCTTGAACGAATTGTACTTCCGTACAGCTACAGCACTCATTGAAGTAGGCTGGTGACTTTTTTTTTGCTGTCTATGTTCTGTTCGGAGTTTGATCCATGTTAGATTTGAACCGTTATTGAAATAACTTACTAACTACTAATTTACTAAAAGATCGTTAACAGGTGACAGACCAAACTGTCACCGAAACTGATATATGAAAATGAATTTTTGAAAGACTCTACTCTCTAAGAGTCTACATGATATTGTGTCCTTCTTTTCTATCTGGTAATGAAACTAATCAGTGTGCTTTTAATTGAAAGAGAAACAAAGTAACACATGTTGTGGATTTGGACTCACTGAAACTTGACAGTCTGGCCAGTCAGACTGTGAATTTCTTTTCTGGCAAGCCATTGTGCCAGTGAGGCACTGTGTGCGCCATTGAGACTCTCTTTCCAATCCAGGAACTATGACAAATGATTGTGTGCCTCACTCCTTACTGTTTTCCAGTAAGTGCTACAACCTGATATGTTTTCAGGTTAAATAGCACTCTTGTCAGCTTTCTGGGCGGATTAAATAACTTAACTGCATTGTTCTGTTTGTTTGGTTTTTACACTTATTTAGACACAGTGTTATTTGAGTTCATATCACTTTAATGACTTTATTGGCGCAAGGATGACCCTGCTTCCACAGAATTTCTGATTAGGCTGATTACATAATCTCACCATGTCAGCATTTTTTACCATATAGAAATTTGAGAAATTACACAATTAGTGGTTTCAGTAGCTTATGCTTCAAGCTGTGTTTTTTAAGTAAATGCAGAAATGGAAGACTGGAGATGAGCAGTTTATTTGTAATACTCTCTGTAATTTGACTGTTACATTTCCAGTAGGTGATGAAAGCTACTTACTGGTAGTGAAATAGATGGAGAGACATTAACTCCTGCTACAAGTGGCGTGGGACTAGTTGCTTGTTAGTTTCTTTCTATAAGCTTGTGAGGTGGAAGATTCTGTCACACTCTTGTGACAAAATTTTTTTTACACTCTTAAAGTACAAGTCTGTCAGATGCACCTAGAAATTCTGCTTGCTCCAATTCATACATTCCTTCATTCATTTTGAAATACCTCCCTAATGTGAAGACAAAATCATGTCCTTGTTCCATGCAAAAATATATTTGTTTATATTAAGTGTGTCTGTAGCCCCAGCAGTTAGAGTTAGACTAATCAAATGTGCAGTTGTTTTAGTCCCAAACACCTGACTATTAATTTATGCAGGAAAACAAAATAGTGAACCGATCCTTAAAGAGGTGCAGCAGGGCAGCCTATTGGTGGGCACATGCAGTCAGTGTTCTGGTATTACGTCAAGCCTCAAGCATGACCAAGGCGTGTAGCTTGCAGGAAGTGAATAAACAATGATAGTTAGGATGAGTGAGAGCATCTGGGGGGTTATGGGTGGTGGAACAAATGGAGGATAAGAAAATAAAACATGGGTGCAGGTTTCTTATGAAGCACCTTATAATATCAATAGCCAACCGTATTTGCAATAACTAGCCCTTTTACCTTATAGGAACTCTAACTGCACCTTTTACTTCGAGATAGTTCAAAGTGAAAAGACAATATGTGTCACTTTATGCAACAGTTCCTCTGGTCCTGAGACCAAGTCACCACTGCCCCCAATCACACCCTGTTCTGATTGGCAATTTTATGGAAGTCTTCTGGTGGAACTATGCCCAGTGGGAACAGCACCGTCCTTCAGCAACAACCGAGTCAAAAATCCTGCTCCATCCTGAGGCAGGTTGTTAAACTGCACTGTAACTGTTTTGTTTTAGGGTTTATGTTCTTTTTAATGGTTTTGTTTTTAGTAAAAGTAATTTTAATTTTTTAAATTTCAAAACCTAGCCACACAATTACTTTTGGTGGGAAACTTAACAAAGACAGTGTCTGTAACATGAGCTTTCACATTTTAAATACAATCTTAAATAATTTGTGTGCAATTTGTGTTCCACTTTCTGGTACAGTCTCAACTAAAAACTAAAACATTATGTAAGATTTATTGTGGGGTTTTTGTGTAGTTTTAGGGACAGCATTGCATCTCAATGACGGTACCATCGCACAGCAAGGGGTCCTGAGTTTGAATTTACTAGCCATCTGGAGACTTACTGTTTCTGTATGTCATTGTCCCACGATAGACTGGCAGTATGTCGAGGTTATACCCTTACTCTTTGTCTGCAGGTATGAACAAATCCGAAAATTGGGCATCTCTGGTTTGCTCTCTTGGTGTGATGACACACATGGCTTATGATAAAAGTAGTTTTAAACATGTCAGATTAAATTAATGGTAGAGCACATTAAGGAAACATATTAAATAGTGTAAAATATATATATATATATTATTATTAATTATTAAGAAAAAAAAGATTTAGAGGGTCCTTTTAACTTATGGCAGGTGTTGCAGCCGCTGTCCCCATTGTTGTGAAAGAGTAGGTGCTTGTTACAGTCACAAGTTGATTCTCAGCCAAAAACCAAATTGTCAGTTTACGGGCAACAAGCCCACCATCCTGAGACCACAGGTGTGACAGTGTAGGTCTATGTCGTGCAGAAACAAAAGAAAGCAAGGTCATTTGAGGTAAGGCAGGAAACTGTGAATACACTTCTTGTCCAAATGAAAAAACTTATCATCATCTAAATTTAAATTAGTAAATGTATGACATACTAAAAGGTTTCTTGCAACTAAGAAGTTTCACTTTGAATTTCAAATCTACGTCAGTACTGTGCAATAACAACTAACACTTGACATAATATATTGAAGAGGGATATGTTTGTGTTATTTTCCTCTAAAACTAATATTATCTTCTACAACTAATGTTATTTATAGTTATGGGCAGCTGAGGCAGCCACATTGTTTCACACAAAATGCATTCACGTCTTCCTTTACTCTGTCAACCACTGCCTGTTACTGTTACAACTGGCAGAGTTAATCTCTCTTGCAAGTGTTATGTAGTACGCTGTGTTGAATTTCTGCATAACTGAGACATCATCATGCGTCAACACTCCCCTCACATCTACTTTTCTCAGGACTGAAGATTAAGGCTAGCACATGAATGTAGTTTCTCATATATAAAAATATTTACACAATCGTAGTTACTGTCACTGTGAGTCAGTTTTCCCGGTGCTTTGTGTTTTTTGTTTTTTTTTTTCTAAATCCTAAGACCATCGTGTTTGGATGCATTCAGATCCTTATTTTCTCAAGATGATACAAATGTAGGTTTAAATTGTTGAGACATGCAGTACCTTTGTGCATGCCAGCTCATCCTCAAGGCACCCATTTGTGGGTAACTTCCTCTTGGCACCATCCCAAACACACAGCAGATGAAATCTCTCTCATGGCTCCTGTCTCATTCTTAACTCTTTCCTCCCTGCTTTTCAGGTTTTTTCTAAACTAATGCTAATAATTATGCTATAAACCTTCACAAGTTTGAATCTGCTTGTTCTTTTTTGCTGCAGAGATTATCTAAATTTCTCTCATAGATGTATTTGCTGACAGTTTCCTGCGAATGGAAGAACACAGCCTTGTTACTCTTATTAGTTTCCAATAAGAATAAGTCAGTTTAAGTTTAAGTGTTGGGCTCTGCTACATACAAAACTTGCAGAATAGTTCTTTGAGCCAATCATTTGCCTCTTAGCTGGGACACTTGACATGGCATCGCTTTATTTTCTAGAACATATGAAAACACTGGAAAGTTCCAGGAGGTTTGTAAGCAGCAGCTTGTTTAACTCTCACAGGCCTTCATGGCACAACATGAAGGCCTGCCTGTCACGAGGTTGGACTGGGTATACGGCTTTGCTTAGCCTAGGATAATTAGGGATAAGCGAGGATTGTCTGTTTTGGCATAGATGAAAATGACACAAAGATTTTCTGTAGACCATACAACTATCTAAGTTTAAAATGAATGATTTTGAAAATTGTTTTTAGCAGAGCTTTCAGGTAGTGTCAACCCTAAGTCTAAAGAAGAAACGTGGGTTAAATATTGTCAGCAGCATTTTCACATCAGTAAATGTCAGGGTCCTGAGTGAACCTCTTCTATATTTGACTGGAAATTATGTGACTGAAGTATCATATACTGGTTAGATACTGTCTAATCCTAAAAAGTATACTGATAGTTTGACACATTGGCTTTTTGATCAGAGCTATGTGACAGGATAAACTTACAAATGTCTGTTAGGCAGAAACACTCCACAATTACACATCACAACAAATCAGTGTGAATACTGAAGTCAAAAGAGTCTCCCCAATAGCAAAAGTAAAGTAAAAAGTACAGTCAGTAAAGTAAAAGCAAGCGCGAGCTGGTTTTCCAAAATGCTGGTGTCTGCTTCAAGTTGAGGAAGAGGGAAAGCTTTGAGCTGTGGTATTAAAGTCACAGCTAAGTAGATATGTCGGGCATGTTGGACACGCAGACAGCTTGGCATAACATAATCAGACAAGAAGAGAAGCACCAGTGGTGGCGTTTTCAGTTCCTGGCCCCTGACCAACATCATGAAAAGACACACATACACAAGCAATCAGTCAGGTTCTGTTGACTGCATGTACAAGGTCAACAGCTGGTCCTACAAGGGAGAGCCCTGGGTGGGGGTTGTTTCAGTCAGCTTATTATAGGGGTGGGATGGGTGAATTAATAATAACTCTGTCCTCCCACTCCATCTACACACAGCAAAGACATAGAAAGATAAAAGCTGTTGTTGCTTTAAGTGTACGGTCTTGGCTTGTTGACAGAGTTGTGCTAGGTTGTACTATTATTTCTACAGTTTTAAACTAGAGTCTTCTGTTATTATGGCAACATTTTGAGGTTCAGGCAGGATTTCTGTAGCCATACAGGTTAACAATAAAGGGCCCAGTGAATAAAATGAGTGTAATTAGTGCTCTAATGGCTACAGCCCTGAACAACTTTTTCAATAGGAGCAAGTAAAAAAAGCAATTGTATTAATAATTAAAATTGGTCAGTCAATAACAATAACTATATGTTATTGTTATTGTTATTGTTATTTCTGTAACATGAATTATTCAGATCATTTGGTGCACGCTTGTGTTGGCAATATGTTACTATTTTGCTATAACTCAATAGCAGTGATAATATCTCTGAGATTAAGTGTTGTGTTAAATAGATCCCCTTTCTAGCAAATTAGAAAATAAAAGTAGGATAACAAGAAGAGAAAGGTTGACAAATAAGAATGGTAAATAAGGGGTTTAGTAAATGGCTGAAAAGAGGGAGTGGATAAGCTAAACATGACAGAAATGCATGGGTGACATAGTAAGGTCATTTAAGGTGTGTGTTTGTGCTAATATGTGGGTGTGTGGGGTAGGTGGGAGGCCTGGGTGATTTGTTTCCTGGTCTTGGAATAGCAGTCAAGCTGGCAGTGTGTGGGAGGGGAAAGCCCTGGGCCTGGCCTGCCTGCCTGGGGCCTGAGCCTGGCCTTACACTGCGGTAAGTTATTGAGTTTAACAGGATGTGGCCTAGGGCTTTAAACAGTAGTATGTACCTGATTGCTTTTCAATAGCAGGAGTTGAATTTTGCCTTTAAAATTTATCCTAACCTAAACACAAGAAAAAAAAAGTAACAGAAAAATGATTGACTTACCAATACTTTTATAAAGGCAGTAAGACATGAGGGAGTGATGTTCCCGTCTTTTTACCAGAAACATCACATCAACATGTCCCAGTCAAACAACAGGAACTACAGTATGCAAGATAGTAGGAAAAAGAGAACATTTGACAAACAAGGCACATGACACCCGTTGTTTTAAAATGAAGTGAAAGATGGTGCTACTAGCTTTTCTTGTATGGTTTTTTATTAGTGACTGTCACAATTAATGTCATTGTAGTCATTATATCAGAAATAACTATTATCACGAGTTTATATTTCCTGATATTAATTTTAATGCAGACATTCAAAAGGATTTTAGAGGAGGGGGTTACTGGGTGACACATTCCAGATGACACTTATCACACTGTAAGCACATCAACTTAAACAGATGATGAAGCCAAGCTGTTTGTGGGCGGTTTGTTTTCAGAAGTGTATTTTTCCAGTTCTGATTCTAAGAGCTGATAACCACCACCTTAAACCACAACCATCAAGTATCTCTGCAGCTCTGCATGCATTTTGTGAGCTAGAGGGACTTGTTGCAGCCATTTATCACTGTTGTACTTCTACATTACCCATCTGCAGGCAGACAAAACATGTTTTTCCACACACTCAAATACAATTCACCACTTCTGTAGATACTTGTTGTGTGTTGTGATGTACAGTATATGCATACTGCATATGTGTTTGACTTCTTAACAAAGCTTCTCAGGGGTTAGTCTATTTTGCACAAGGTTATGTAGATTGCATTGAAATGGTAGTCAGATGGTTGCCAGTATTATATATTGACCATTTAATGTGTAGGGTTGTAAGGGAAGGGTATAATGCTCGCTTCAAGTCAAAGTCAAAAGACAAATCAAAAATGACTTTTGAAAAAACAGACCTGAGATTTTACATATTCTTCTGTTTACATGTTCACACAAACACACACACTGACTGTTTTCTGTGCATTCCCAGAAATTTCAACAAATGTGAAATTACTGTACATTCCTAGAATTTACAATAAAAGTGCGTATTTCAAAAACAGTTTTGAAAGACACACTTGCAAACACAAACAGGCACACACACATACACATTTTATTGCACAGCAGAGAAATCAGGATTAGTATTTCTATGGTTGTGTGCCTGTGTGCTGTAGAAGGAGCCAGATTACCATCAGAGCAGTTGGAATTCAAGCCTTATCTCTGCTTGGCAGGGCACAGACTTTACAACAGTGGATGAACTACCCCTGGGTACGGCCCTGCCGGGGGACAAACACTGCTGCCTCTGTTACGCTCTGCTTAACAACTCGATTAGTGTGGTGCTGAGGTTGGCCATGTCTCGGTTAGCACCAACCAACCTGGCACAGTTTTCTGTGAATCGTCTATATCAGGACAGTTCGTTCTCCTAATAACAACAGTGCATCAGCACTGTGCTCTTTTTCTGTGATTTGGAAAGCCTAAAAGTCACATTGTAATGTAACATAGAGCATTGACCTACAGGTCTAAATACAAATCGCATGTTTGTAGAGCAAATAGATTTAGAGCTAGTTTCAACTTAAATTATTCTGTTGTGAAGCAGCACATTGAGCTCATCAGGATTTTAAGGATTTCACAACCATAACCATTAAGTAAGTAAGGCTGTGAACAAACATCTGTGTTAAGTTTTGTTTTTTTGTTTTTCTTAATCAGATATTTGGAGTCTGTTTTTGGAAAAGACAAAGACAAATCCTACTAAACAAATTGCCTTTAACTTACTACTGCAAAGTAGTAGTGAATTCCACATGTCTGTACTTATCTGTGTGTTTCCACAAGTATGCTTCTGTGGAATGATGCCTCTGGTGACACAGTGTCGCTTTTCGAAGCCTTGTGTTTACTTATCTATCCCCAGTGAGAACAGCCAAGAAAGGAGGGAGCAGAGCAAGGGGTGCGACAGACAATCGGATGAGATAGGAAGACACAGATAGTATAAACACACAACATGGAGACAGGAATAGTGGGAGAACGTCACAGGTGATGTGTGGTAGCGATATTTTGAATAGGCCCTATATCTACTTCTATCTCTCTTTCTAACCATAGAAAAGGCAGTTGTTCCGCTCAGCTATCTGCAGGGTAGAACAACCTTGGAGAGCCTGCTTTCTGAGTTCATGCTTGATCTTGCCCTGAGGAAGTACACACACACACACACACACACACAGACAAAAGCAGGGAGAAAGGGAAAGAGAAAGGTAGGCTGAGAGAGTTGAAAAGAGAAGCATTATCATCGAGTTACCAGCAAACACTGATAAACTGAGTGCTGTATCCCTGAAAAAACACTCATTCCAGTACCCAGAACATCCACATTATGGTCAGTGAGTTGTTTCTCTAACATCCGAGGGCACATGTATCTGTAAACACACACATGGCTGAACCTGTGTTGGTCTGTCTGCTGTTTACCCTCACCCGGCCCCATTCCCGCATGATGTAGTCATATTAACACTAAGAGTGCTGCATCTTGCCTTCACACGGCTGTGAAACATTTTCTGCTGAACTATGAGTGATGATAACAAGCAGCTATGACACAAGATTCTTAGTATTAATGAGAAGCAGCATAGTGTTGCCATTGAGTCAACTTCATAACTAATTATTTATCTCAGTTTCGAGAAAGATTTTACTTACAGCACAGCCATGTTCTTCCTTTAAAAGTCATGTTTGGTCCTAACAACATGTTGTGCTTCCTCCCCACTCATTACTATTTACACAATTTCTTACTGTGGTTTAGAAGTGCTGTATGAAACTCACGTAAGCCTGCTAACATGTAGGACAGTGATAAAACATGTAGACTAACTGCACAACTGTTTGCTTTGCTCCAATATTCTTGAAGATTGTGGTATACAGCACAAACAACCAGACCTCAAAGGAAAAAGTTCAACATTGTAGGAAATATAGCTGGATGAAAATTCTCACCTGTACACTAAATATCAAGCCACTGCAGCAGCCGACTAACTAATATTATAAAAGCAATGATTTGCTTTTTCGTGAGAGCTTGTGAACTGAACTATGTGTACTTAGCTAAATTAACCACTTTTGTAACAAAGTTGTGTATGCGGTATATAAATGAGTACGCTCAGTCATGATCATATTATCCAAAATGTGGAACTGTCCCTTTAAAGTGAGGAACACAGTGAAATGAAATTGCAGAATTAGCAAATTGGCCCTCTGGGAAGTGTTCATGGTTACTTCATGGTTCTCTGGAGGTTTTAGCTGGAACAAAGGGGTGTGGGAATCTCCACACATGGCCCACAGAGTATAAATATACATGCGTACAGTCACACACATTGAGGGTTTCAAGCAGACACACCTCCACACAATAAAACGAGGAGATCCACACTCACATTTCCAAAAACAGTTTCTCCTCTGTTCAGCTTGTCGTTGTCTACCACGTTCTCTCCCCCTCCCCGTCACTCAATCTGTTTCTCCCCACGTCCATGTTTATAGGTCTCAAGGGGCCCAGGGGTGCCTGTATGAGGCTAGTTAAAGAACATGGCATGCTAATGGCCTGGGGAGGATATGAATAGAGGGGCGACTGGAAGGCAGCCATAGCTAAAGTGACACACACACATGCAGTCACAAGCAGTCTCATTATGCCTTCCCTTTCCTTTCCATTTTAGATACTCACTCTCACACATCTGTGTGTGATTAGATTTTGTCTGGGCTACTCGTGTTACTCCCAAAAGAGAGTGGTATTAGCTGAAACCCCAAATGAATGTGCCACATGATTTTCTGTGATTTACTCCCATCTCTACTTATTTCACACCTTTTTCTGTCTGAGCTATACACAGTATTCTTGTGATGCACAATGTGGGCTGTGTCTGATATAGGATACATAATAAGGTTTTATAGTTGTCCTTTGTATGCCCATAAAGTGAGATAGTAGTGGGAGTATCTGGAAATGTGGTGTCTGGCTTGGTTCTCATTGGAAATATTTATGTCTCTTTCACAATGTTAAACTTATTTCAAGCAGACGAAAATCAATGGGAATGACTGCTCTGCCCCATGTTTTCCCCTGTTTTAGTGGCTGAATTTAACACCTACTCTCTTTCTCCACCTTCAGGACCTGTCCTGCATTGATGACCTCTCCACAAACTCTCTGTTCTCCTCTCCGACTGACTCACTGTCGGAGTATGCTGATGCCCAGTCCTTCATCAACACAGACAACCTGGACACAGTTCCCACCCTCTGGGACATCAACACTAGTAACACCACTGCACCAGCACAGAGCCAGCTAGAGGTCAGCAACAAGCACTCATAAACACATGACATTACCAGAAACACTTATTGCCACACCAGCATCTCATCTTACAGCTATTGTGTAACACAAACATGTTGAAACCAGCACATGCATGTCTGTCCTGGGGTGATGGACAGTGAGCACCAACAAACAAGGTTCAAATTTTCCCACTTGCCCTGTTAACATTGATACTAATCTGGCAAATTTATACTAGGTCCTCACAGATGTTGGACTTTCATAGTGACGCTACATTCATGTTTTTTCTTGTGAGAACAAACAAATGTCAGTCATCCACAGCCCTGCTTCTGCCCAGTGCAGTCTACACTGAATCATTTTACTTTGAATTTAAGTGAACAGAACAGTCATATTAACCATCATATCCTCAAACCTTGCAAACTAATTTAAAAGAATTGTTATTTTTACTACTATAACTTGCACTCTTCCAAGCATTCCCTCTTGGAGAATCCATATTATCCAAACATGAAACCTGGACGTACCAACAGATATCTTCACAGAGACCACAGGCAAATACATAACACAGTTATTTTACATGACCATCCCATATGTATTTGCACATAGACCCTGTACAGAAATACTAAAATTTCTTTAGTCTTATTTGGAAGAAATCTTACATTTATCACATTTTTTGTTTAATAATCTATTTCTCAAACCATTAGTTTTTGATGCTTCAGTAACTAGTTGAACCGTAGAATTGATCCTCCATCCATGCGTGTGTTGCTGTTGAGTTCTTTCTGATATGAGAATATCTTTTTGATATGAATCAGAGTACATTTATTTCACCAGCCTTCAGAAAGCCTTTTATGTTTTCCTTTTAATTCTGCCCTTATTTAATCTATTATGTTTCCCAGACATGCTCAGCTTTATCTGCCTTTTGCTGTTGTTGCTGGCGTTTCACTGCCAGACAACAAATTGCATTTTGTTGAGTGCTGATCCATCAGACATCCATGAAGTACCCACACAGTCTCATTCACATGCATATACAGACAAAAAGGCAAAAAGTGATTAGCCATGTTTTGTGTGTTTTTTTTTTTGTGCTTTGTTTGTTTGTTTGTTTTCCTTTGACTCTGTGTTTATTTGAGTTTGTATTTCTTCATTTCATGTTTCGTTGACAGCAGAATGGCACCAGCAGGTTTCATGGCTTGGCCAGTTTGGATGATATAACTGCTATTATCAGCACCCCACCTTTAGGAGGATTCCAGGTAGCCTCACCAACCTCTCCAACCTGATGTTAAAATGAAAGCAAATGCTCTGGATTACATAAGCCTATTCATTGGCAGGCTACAGTGATGCACAGATATGCAGACTGTGTTTTACTGTATGTCTAATGTGCAGCTGTAATTACCCTGTGTGTTTGCAATACAAGATAAGGCTTTGACTGTTTTACATAAAAACATAGCATGTCACTAACCAAGATTAAGGGTCACATACCGACTGTGTAGTACATGAAGGCAGCAATACAAGACGTGTGAAATTCTGTTGCTTGTGTCTTTTTTGGCAAGTCTGTATTGCCAGAAATGATGAAAGCCTTGCTGCATATTACATATATAAGATATTCTGCAAATACACCAAATAGTCTCTTTGAATTGTTTATGTGACAGGAATACAGGCAGTGTAACAATGAGCCGTCTGTCAAAATAGGACCCTTTGCCTTATAAATGTGTTTCAAACCTGCTCCTGCTTTAGCTGGTATTATGCACCTTTCAGGTTCCACTGTACATGTGTTGTGCTAACCTACCCATGAACCTTTAGTCTGTTTTCTGACTTGTCTTCACCTAAACTTGAAACAAAAAACAAAACTCCAAAATGCAGCTTGTTATTAGTGTGAATGATACTGATTAAATTCTTTGGGTGTTTCCAGCCTCAGAGAACTCAGTCAGCACCAGAGGAGGAAGAGGATGCTGAAGAGGAGGAGACAGAGGAACTGGGACATGTAGACACATATGCTGAGTACAAACCCTCTAAATGTAGGCCTCTATATTTGTTATATATTATATATATGTTTTATATTTAGTTGTCATCTACATTTAGAATTTGTCCCTTTTTATAAACTTCTTCTCTGTCTTTTTTTTTTATCCCCTCTTCAGCTAAGATAGGGATTTCTCATCCTGACATAGTGGTGGAGACCAACACACTATCCAGTGTCCCTCCTCCTGACATCACATATACTCTGTCTATCCCTGAGTCAACTATTAACGGTGGCTTGCTGTCGGCTCTGCAGCTAGAGGCCATCATCTATGCCTGCCAGGTACAGCCACTGGCACATAATACAGAAAGCAGTTATTCCATTTGAAACATTGAATTATTGATGTTTTGATTATTAAGGCATCTGTGTTCATGTATTCATGCATCTTTGTGCGCCTGCAGCAACACGAGGTGATACTTCAGAACAACCAAAGGGCAGGCTTCCTCATCGGAGATGGAGCAGGAGTGGGAAAGGGACGCACTGTGGCAGGAATTATACTGGAGAACTACCTGAAGGGAAGGAAGAAAGCACTATGGTTAGAGAGATTTACTACTCTGTTTGACCTCACACATGAAGGTAGCCATAAAACCAGTTTGAAACCCAAATGATAGCTGTGGGTGTATTGGTTTAGGAGTAATTGATTTATATGATTGTGTGTTGCATCCAGTTATTTGCCAGGCTGTACACTGAGCATTTAGGATCTTTTTTGTTTTCTTGTGAGAGCTGGCTGAAATACTGACTTTTCTATTCCTGCCCTCAGGTTCAGCATATCTAATGACCTGAAATTTGATGCAGAGAGAGATCTCAAAGACATAGATGCAGCAAGTATTCCTGTGCATGCCTTAAACAAGGTGAGTGCTGGCAGAATTAGACAATTGACAAACTGATCATAATTAGTTTCTTTTGTGGTAACTGTACTACTGGAAATAAACAGAACAAGCCATATGTGGTTACCACATAGTTCTGCCTTACAAACCCTTTATATATTCTTTATCTGTGTTTATAGATTAAGTATGGAGACACAGCTACCTCAGAAGGAGTCCTGTTTGCAACTTACTCTGCGCTGATTGGAGAAAGCCAGGCAGGAGGGCAGCACAGGACAAGAATTAAACAAATCCTAGATTGGTGCAAGCCAGACTTTGATGGAGTTGTATCCTTCCATTTTACCAACTGCGCGTTTAACAATTACACATTTAACACAAATTCCCATTGCATGTCTGTTTTGTTTGTCCTTGACCTTTCACTATTACAGATTATTTTTGATGAATGCCACAAAGCCAAGAATGCTACATCTACAAAGATGGGCAAGGCAGTGCTTGACCTCCAAAACAAGCTGCCACGGGCCAGAGTGGTGTATGCCAGTGCCACAGGTAGGCTGATACACAAATGCACACACATTAATGTACATAATGTAATAAAACTGAGGATCTTAAATCTCTCTTTCAAATCTTTTTGATTTTGTTTTGTCATCTTTGTCCTAGGTGCCTCTGAGCCAAAGAACATGATCTACATGAGTCGCCTGGGAATCTGGGGTGAGGGCACACCCTTCAGAGCCTTTGATGACTTCTTGCATGCCATCGAGAAGAGGTTTGTACGATGATGTGTTTCTGAAATTTTAAAGCATTGCCTTTCAATCATGGGAGTGCATGTCTTACTATACATGCTTACTGGAAAATTCCCTGTACTGAGTTTTCAGTGGATGTCCCTGTCTGGTCATTGTCTGTTGTCTTGAATGGATGTTTTTATTCTGAATAAATACTCAGTCAAACAGAATAAATACTCACCTAAGAAACATAGAATCTATTAAAAGATTTTAGTTCCTCTACCAGTCTATTTTACCAAACTGCCACGAGGCCAAGGTCATAGTTGAATAACAATTCAACTAAGTTTACAGTAGACATATCTTAAACCCTGAGACAATACAATCTTCAGCACTGGCTCTGAGTTACATCGACCCTTATTATTGTTGATTAATTTATATGCTGTTTGTATACAGAGGTGTTGGTGCCATGGAGATTGTTGCCATGGACATGAAAGTGAGCGGGATGTACATTGCCAGGCAGCTGAGCTTCTCAGGGGTGTCTTTTCGCATTGAGGAGATCGGACTAGACAGTGACTTCAAACTGGTTTATAACAAAGCTGCCAAATTGGTGAGTATTGTGTCTGTCACAAATGAGGGTCACCTCTGTTTATATGATGCATTTAATTGTTTATTAAAAAATCACTATATTTTAACTGATCATTAACATCTGGAATCTGTGTCCAGTGGGCAGAGGCATTGCAAGTATTCATGCGTGCAGCTGATGAACTAGGCCTAGTCAGCAGGAAGTCTCTGTGGGGGCAGTTCTGGTCTTCTCACCAGCGCTTCTTCAAATACCTCTGTATCGCTGCCAAGGTCCGCTGCCTTGTGGCACTGGCCCAAAAGGAGCTGGAGGGTGGAAAGGTCAGTACAACACAGTCTTGAACACTGAATATAGTGTGTTAGAAGACATTTATCAGAGGACGATCCCAGCAGGAACTAAGATTCTGCAGAGGTTGCTTTAGTGGACACACTATTCTTCAGTAAAATACGACAATTTGTTGTCAATACTATTTTTTGTTTGCAGAGAAGAGTAGAATTTGACATTTTATTTGTTGGATCTCAAAGGATGAAGCAGATATGTTTTTCAGGTTAACTCAAGAGCATTTTAGTTATTAAAACATCCACAGAGCAGACCGGTGGTTACTTATATGTATCTGTCTTTTTCCAACACAGTGCATCGTTATTGGCTTGCAGTCTACTGGAGAGTCCCGCACCAGAGAAGTCCTGGATGAGAATGATGGACACCTCGACAGATTTGTTTCTGCAGCAGAGTAAGTTCAATAGCAGACTTTTTCTGTTTGTTCCTATGTTTTAGGATTCACAAAAATAACTGAATGGACAATTAAAGGAGCACACAGGAAATGTTTGCTTTTTCCCTCAAGACCTTTTGACCTTGTAACAGGGTTATTGTCTGTTTGCTGCAAGCTGTTGCAGTCTGTTTTTTTTCCACGTCATTATGTTGCCCCATCACACTGCCAAATTATTTGCCAAGCCTGAGGTGAATGCATCCTCGCCACATATTTTTTTATAAAAAATAGTTTTTATGCAGTGTGACTTAAGCTCTCCCCACTTATCTTCAATTAAACCAGGCAAACCTTTGTATTTATTAGCTGTTATTTAATTATCAATCATCCAAGAAATAAAACAGAGAAGAACAAGACATGCTTGGTGCTCTGAACCCGTTTGACCCTAAAACTCTCAAAGCAGACATACCTGAATGTCTGAGTGTGTTAGATCACACACAAGGTGTTTTTCTATCAGCTCTTGACAGTTATAATGAAGCCATAAGTTTTTCTCATCATTTTGCTCCAGTGTAACTTTTGTTTTCTTTATCTCGTTTTTCTCTTTGCTTTAGGGGAGTATTCCAGTCTCTTGTAACAAAACATTTCCCTTCAGAGAAACAGAGACGAGAAAAGGTACCAGGAAATAAGCGAAAAAGTAAGTGAAGAGGATGCGTTTGTTACGCCACACCAGCATATGTAGCGTTTAATGCTTTAAACTTTATTGGTTGTTATATTCTGTTTATCACTACTATAGCCAGTCATCAGCTGTCAAACATTTACCATATAGTCTAAACTCCAGTCATGTTTTGACTTCCAATTAGGGAAGCCTAGAGGTCGGCAGCCCAAGGTACCCAAGCACACAGTGGACAGTGGAGGCGTGATTAATATTACTGATGACAGCAGCAGTGACTCTGATGGCTTGGACACGGACTCCAACTCCTCACCAGACTCCCTGCAAGAGAATGACGATGTTATTTTTGTGAACCATACTAGCTACCAGACAGGTAAGGAGGTGCCCATTTGCCCATCTGTGTGTGTGTGTGTGTGTGTGTGTGTGTATGGCTATTATTGTGAGGATCAGAATTTATTTTTAACCATTGGACTGAGGACATTTTTACAATGGGAGGATATTTTAGCCGGTCCTCACAGTGAGAAGGGTGTTTAAATTGTGGGGTTAAGACTAGGTTTTAGGCTTAGGGTTAGACTTAGGTTTTGGGTAGGGTTAGGGTAAGGCAGTACATGTGATAAATTTAAAATAACAAATTAAATTAGCATGGCCTATGCAACAGAAGGGGTGAAAAGCAACAAAAGAAAGACATTTGGAGAAAAAATGTTCCATGCCCTGATATTTTGTGACTCTTGTCCACAGCAAGGATAGAGGAGATGAAGCAAAGCCTCCTCAGCAAAATATCTGTGCTTGGAAAAGAACTACCTCTCAATACTTTGGACGAGCTCATCGATAAATTTGGAGGACCAGATAAAGTCTCAGAGGTACACTGTGTCTTCTGTCTATCCAGTAGGATTCACATGTTCTTAAGTTGTCAACGGCACCTGTGTTATTCTAAGTTAATAATAATGTCATTTTTTGCGGACAGATGACTGGTCGTAAGGGTCGTGTGGTTCGACGTCCTGATGGTAGCGTCCGTTATGAGTCACGGGCTGAGCAGGGTCTAACCATTGACCACATCAATATCAAGGAAAAAGACCGCTTCATGAGCGGAGAAAAGGTGAGATACAGCAAATTGATTTCCTTACTGTTCATCCAGATATAAAATGTAATGGTTCAAATAGCTGTAACTTTACAAAAAGTAACAGCCTTATAAAAATTGTTCTTAACAGTCTATACTAAAAATCCAAACCTCTCTCTTCTCCAGTTGGTGGCCATTATCTCAGAGGCAGCTAGCTCCGGAATTTCCCTGCAGGCAGACAAGCGAGTGAAAAACCAGAGGCGCCGAGTCCACATGACTCTGGAGCTGCCCTGGAGTGCAGACAGAGCTATTCAGCAATTTGGTGAGTCAGGAAATGTAGTTTTACATTGTGTCTTCTAAGGGTTTAGTGGCTCAGATGCCTGCTTGACGTCAAATTAAGGGGTAAATTTAATTATTTTCATATTAGATCACCTACTTCCAATTTTGACCTTTTTTCAAAGATATTTGAATAGATTTACCTGAGTGCCTGGATTTTTTTGGTTTTCCAGGTCGCACCCATCGGTCCAATCAGGTGACGGCTCCAGAATACATCTTCCTCATCTCAGAGTTGGCTGGGGAACGGCGTTTTGCCTCCATCGTCGCTAAGAGACTAGAGAGCCTGGTAAATGTCACAGCCTTATACATGTACAAGTGTTTGTGTTGCATTTGTGTATTCAGCACGATTATTTGTCCCACATTTCCTTTATTTTTCCTTTTAACTGAGTGAACTGTGTCTCGTGGGAAAATAACCCTTTTCATCTTGTTCTCTTGTGTAGTGTGAGAAGAACCGTTCCACTGTAAACAGAGAGGATCTCTGTGTTATGTTTATTGATTGTTGTGTTCTGGGTTGCCACAGACTGCCATTTGCTCCTTCTCCCTTCTTTCACCCTCTGTCCTTCCTGTTTCCTGTGGTATTTCATGCTCTAGAGGGTCTCCATAGAATCAACTCTTTTATTGTTTGTTCACTTGAAGTTACATCAACTTCTCTCCACAAACCTCAAGAGATTCTGGGTCTTTCCCTTCTCCAGCTCAGTAACGGAAAACTGAATAAGCAGAAAAAGCAAAGGAGCTTGTCTGTATAATTTATAAGTCTGCAGTTATTTTCCACAATTATCAATGCATTTCAGCGCTAGTCATTTATTTCCATAGTGACACAGCATGACAGTTCTTTTGGGAAAAGGGCAAGGAGGGTGCAAGGGGATGGTGGTTCCAGGAAGTTGTTTCTATGTTTGCCAGCTGCGTTCGGTAAATCCACATCAAGAATAGGTCACATCTCGTCTACTTGCCTGCATGAACCTGATACAACCCAAATGCACACACACACACACGCACACACACACACACTGGATAGCTAAATATCTTTGTAGCCGGCTGACTCCGGATCAGTAGTGAAGTCATATTTGGCTGAGGCATCCCTTTGTTTTGGTATCTCCAGGCATTTTTCTGTGCAGTCGGAGCCAGCAGCTGGCTACAAGGCTGGATTGCTGCTGACTTTGCCCCCTCTAAATTTCCCTTCACCACTTTAATTTTTTCACTTGAAATTATAAAAACCATCAAACACAGGCTGGGATACTCAGGATGACATTTTTATATATACATAAGATTTATATAAAGAGTGTCTCTAAATCTACTTTTGTCTGTCACTGTGCAAAATATTTCCTAAATAAGTCCTGTTAAGGCATATCATATTGTGAGTAGGCAGTAAAGGAAAACATTTCTCTTCACACCTCAACCTCATTGGTTTCCTCTGGCACCATGCGAAGAGATCAGGCTGTGTAGTCACACAGTCTGTTGCGTGCGTTTGTGTGTAATAATGGTTTCCTATGCTGCTGTTTGATGCAGAACAAATGTACGTGTGTAAAAAACGTGTCCCAGAGAGTTGTATCACATCTATTGTGAATATATATATATATTTACCAATAGGAGTTATAGATTTTCAATTTATTTACTTTTTTGATTAAATATCTTGTTGGTGTTACAAGAAAACTGGTTTTCTGGTCTACACCAATATTTACTGTAATACCATAGTAATCCTGTAACAATTGTACTTAAACTATTTTGTTATTAGCTATAAAAGTGCTCACTCTTTTATGTCTAAGCCAAGCAGTCAGGTCGTATAAAGCATGTTGACCTATTCAAATCAACAAACATCACTGTGTCCATCTGTATTAATGTGATGATGCTCAGAATGCTGTCAGCCTCATATTATTAATAATAGCACTATTGTTGTCTACTTTGTAGGGTGCATTAACCCATGGCGACAGAAGAGCCACTGAATCCAGAGATCTGAGCAAGTACAATTTTGAGAACAAGGTAGGAAATTTAAGAACCTCTGAAAATAACATTAAGACCTTTAAATGTCAAAAGATGCTTCTTTTTTAATTTAGACAGAAATAAACTAATGTTATAGAAATCCTTTTAGCAGAAAACGTATCTGTTTGTATCCTTTATTTATTTGAATTGCATTTCCCTTCTCATGCAGTATGGTACCAAGGCTCTTGATAAAATCACCAAAGCAATCCTTGGCCACATAGAGAACAAGGTGCCCCCTCCCAAAGACTACCTTGGGGGTGAAGCCAACTTCTTCAGAGGTATGTTCGAGCTTTAGTTGAACGTCTACCAACTGTAAACAGAGAATAACTTCACCAACACATAGTATACTGTGACGGATGAGGATCACAGCAGTTTTTTCTTTATTTCAGACATGAAACTTGGAATGATGGATGTGGGAATCTTTTGTAAGGATCCTCGCTTTGGGATAAATACTGAAAAAGGTAGAGTACCAACTAGACATGCAGTCAGTGTGTGCCAGTAGTGACAGAAGTTGTAATTTAAGTTGAAATCTAACTCAGCTGTCCTCTGTTCGTCGTGCAGAATTAGCTACATTAACTGTTCTGTTTTGTGTTTATCTCAGACTGCAGCATCACCAAGTTTTTAAATCGCATCCTGGGCCTGGAGGTTCACAAGCAGAACTGTCTGTTCCAATACTTCACTGATAACTTCGACTACCTAATTGAGAAGGACAAAAAGGAGGGGAAATACGACATGGGAATTCTAGGTAGGGGGGGTGTCACTTAATTATTACTTACTATAATTATTTTTATTTTACAATGATCCAAGTTGTAAACCTAATTGTAATAGTAGAAACTCAGGAATGGAATCTGCTATTACTTTAAACTATATTGATAAATGATACATTATATACAAATATCTGTCTCTGACAGACCTTGCCCCAGGTAACGATGAGATCTATGAGGAGAAGCAGGAAACTTTCCTGACAGCTGGAAACCCTCAGGATGGACAGGTGGTTCTCTACAAGGTAGGTGTCCCTTAACCTCATCTCAGGTGTATCAGTAGACTGTTGCATGATCAGTTTTAAAGACCCAGAATAAGGAAGGTGGGCCAGGCTCTTGGATGTAGCGGTTTAGAGACAGCAGCCTGGTGAGCAGAGGCGCATTTACAGATTGTTCTTTAGGTATTACCATCTTTGTCTTAGGACAAAATGAACACTGACAAAACAAAAATACTTTTTATGAATATTGGTGATGCCCAAAAAATACACACAACACACTCTTTTGAATTCAGTTCTATGGCTTCCAATAGAAGCAACAGCTGCTGCAAAGCAAAGATGCTTAGCTCAAAAATGAATGTGATTATAAATTAGTTAAGAATGGCTTGACATGACTTTTCACAGTACAGTTTATTCATACAAATCCACCTTAAAGAAATTCAAAAGCATAAGCATTCACAGAGGTAACAGAGGTAGATAATAGCTTCCCCTGCAGTCAGGGGATCTGATTGATGTCACTTTGCAAGCACTAAGACTGTGATCACAAAGGCTTAGCCTGGATCCGAGGAGCCTATATAGACACCAGTAGGATGTAGGAGTCAGATTTTCTGGTGTCTTTTGCTTTTAGCTGTCAGCTGCAGAGTAGCCTATAGTTGACAGACATTTCAAAGTTGGATGAAGAGCAGAATCCTGGATGGTTAGAGTCAGTTTAAGTATATTGTGCACATGTTTTAACTTTAGTAGGTTAGATTAGTTCTATTCACTTACAGTCTTTTTGTATAGCTGCATGTTTTAGTTACTTGACTGTTTGGCTCCACCTCATGCAATGAGCTATGATATTTGTGCCCCTGTAGATCAGTGTGGATAGAGGTATGACCTGGGAGGAGGCATATAACAGGTCACTGAAACTGAGTGGTCCTGACGAGGGATTCTACTTGTCCCACAAGGTGAGTTTGTGCTATAATAATCAAACCAAACACATTATTTAAACCAGACATTAAACAATGGTACTATAATGATACAATTGATGGAAGTGATTTTCTTTTTTAAAAAGTCCCTGTTTATTTGTCCTCTCCACAGCTGCGAGGTAACCATCCATGTGTGCTGCTGGCTGAGCAAGGAAGGGGCAAAAGCTTCATCGTCTACAAACCCAACATTGGCAAGCAGACCCATCCTGAGAGTCTGGACAACCTGGAGCAACGTTACAGAAAGGTAATAGCCCATTTGTCTGTTAAACCAGTCATGTCTCTGCCCATATACTATAAAAAGTTTGCTTTTGTTTGAAGAAAAAACACTCTCATTCTGGGAGAATGGCAGCACATTTCTAAAAGTAACACACCATTTCCATTAAAACGATTTTATTTGCACTCAGTGTTTTGCTTATCTAGCACACGGAGTCTGCTGCCCCCCTGTGACCATTGGAGAGTGCAACACTGAAAATTAAAGGCTGTAAACTCACTGAATTCTACTTTTTTAAAGTTATAACTTTTCTGCGTTTGTTGAAACTGTCAGAAAGGTGATAGTTCTACTGTATGTTTAGTATAGAGGTCATAGTGTGTTGTGAAGTACATTTTATGAAAACTGTTTCTAATCTTATGGTCCCCTCATTTAAGTAGATAGGGTGGCCAAAAAATATCACCTCTTAATATGATGCACTCCAGTACGATTCCACCACCCACCATAACCTCAGTAGTAAACACAAATGCATGTATGACCTTTCAACAAAAACTGAGAAATATAAATTTATTTAATGTAGAATACCTTTTAGAGCTGCTGTACTTGCATTAAATCAAATACTACAGTATTTAAACGTTATGTTTAAAGATGATTCACCTTAACTCCACTGCAGACAAGACTATTCTGCTTGGAAACAGTGTAGGGGTATAAACGGTGCAGGTAAAACTTTACAGAATGTGGATGTGATGAGTTCTAAGCCGATTCTGGTATTTTATGTTTCATTTTCCAGGTGCTTCCAGAGAAAGCCAAAGACAGTTGGGAAAACCAGTTCACCTTCTCCCTCAAGAAATGCAGCCATGCTAACTGGTAAGCAGGAATCCACATCATCCCTCGGGATTAATGGCTCACTGCTTCTAGGCTGGTACTTATTTGGAATCAGTCAGGGTGATTTAAAGGTCATATGCCATTCCCAGGGATTTGCAGATCACCTGAGAACTAGTCATGAAGCAATCTCACAGGCACCCTTGTCACTATATGACCAGTGAACTCTGCCAGTATGGAGCAGTCATTTCTTCAACCTGCTGTACAGTGTTGCTGAAACTGGGATTTGCAAAAAAAGATTGGCTGTTTTGGTGAATGTATGTGTGTGTGTAACATTTGGTATTTTATTCTCTGTCCTTTCAACAGGAATGGGAAGTGTAAGAAAATAGAGGAAGGCCAGGAGTGTCTGCAGGGCATGCGTCTGCGTCAGTACCACATGTTGTGTGGTGCTCTATTACGTGTGTGGAAGCGTGTGTCCGATGTGGTTTCTGACATCACTAACTCCAGCATCCTACAGATTGTCCGCCTTAAAACCAAAGACCACAACAAACAAGTTGGTTAGTACAACGCTCTATCAGGAGTGATATTCATTTCAACAAAAACTGTAAACTGTGATAAAAGAGAAGTCTAGCCCAGAGATTAAAATGTGAATTCTTTTTATTTGAAAATGTAATACTAATGTAATAATAAGTGCTGACACATCTTTATGACAAATTGAGCAAATGAAATCATTGTCCACTTTCCTTGTTTGTCTCCTCTATGAACTCTATGAACAGTACATTAATGCAAAGTGACTGTTGTGAAATTATCAGGCTCAAAACACAATATGTTGCAATTCAGCTTGAAAAATGCAACAGTGTGAGGACATGTGCTGAAATTTCAGGGTATGGTCTATCTTCACCACACACGTTTCATAAAGATATAGAAAAGACTGTACGAATGAAATTTGGAAGTAATAAATAATGTAAAGCTGTATACTGTGTTAAATACATGTTTTGTGACATCACCTTCAAACACTGATGGTAAACACTGCCGTATGTTGAGTTGACCTACAGTCTTCTTCGAAATGTTATGGAATGAAAACATCTGGCTTTAGATCGTCACAGTTTGTGTTTATTTAACAATTAATTGAGTTTTAAGTATTTACCTGAAAGTCTTCATGTCTCCCAGGTATCAAGATCCCAGAGAACTGTGTGGCTCGTGTGCGCGAGGAGCTGTTGCTAATGGACGAGGAGGTGAAGAGGAGGCGAAAAGAGAAAGAGGAGCAGCGGCAGGCTGCAGAGCGCATGCGTAAAATGGAGGAAGAAAAACAACTCCTGGCAACTCTATACAGCCAGAACCAAATGCTCAAACTGAACCCAAACTCTCTACAAAGGACACAACCTGGGAGCCTCTCTCAGCTACAGAGAATGCAACCCCAACCCCAGCCCTCTTTACAGCTGGCCCCCCAAAACTTAACCATATTGTCCATACAGAACCAAACCCAGCAAAGGACCCACAATAGCTGGCCCAACAATACCACCACCACCACCAACCAGGGTTACCGCTCCAATTACCAATTTTACCCGCCGACTTTTCCTTCCCCTTTTTCATCGCAGCAGAACATGTCTCTCCTTCAGACCACACCGTCTCCAAACTTGTCTTCCAAGAATACCTTGTCTGAGGTCTTTGACCTGACCTCTCCGTCGCCCTCGCCAGACAGCACTGAGGGCGGGCCAAGTATGGACAGTCTGACACGACACGCAACAGCATTTGGAGATGAATTTAATCTGGACTCTCTGCTCTCCCAGGATACGCAAAATGCCCAGCACATTGCACAAATACAGCAGCCTCTTTTGCTACAGCAGCAGCAGCAGCAGCAGCAGCAGCTTCTTCAGGCCACGCAGCAACTCAACAACAACATGTTAGCCAATAACCATCCAGACTTCTTAGATTATTTCTTGCCTCCGTCTCCACCTACACAGAAAGCCAGTCCTTCATCCTCTACCTCCTCCTGCTCTTCCTCCACCTCATCTGTGTCAAACAACCTGGTCTCACAAGTCTCTGCCGGCCTCCCGCCCTCTTCCGCAGTCATCCCAGCATCGTCCTCCGCGTCTCTCTTCTCTAGCTCGCCCCCCTCTGCGTCCCTGTTTTCCAACTCTTCCTCTCATTTTTCATCCCCGAATTTTTTCCCCACGACAGACGGTCTGTCCTTACACAACGGCCACAATGGTTCTGGCACTCTCAACGCTCGTGAGGCTCTGAACAGCATGCTGGCCGGGCCAGACCGCACGTCTGTCATTAAGTACCGGCAACAAGAGTAGAAGTTTATAAACAGCAACAGCTTCTCTGGACTTTTCTTTAAGCAATTTTTTGTTTTGTCTTTTAAAGCAGATTGCTGTCTATGATCATACCCTCACACCGACTCCCTCTCCCCTCAGGGCCTATAGTCACATCACTGCCTGCCCTGCACTAGGCTCACCCCTCTCACACCCCCCGGTAGGGTTCGCCTGCTGAGACTGTTGAGGTGATCAAAATATCAGATTTCTACACCAAAGTGTGTTCTCCACAAAGAAAGGCAGCTGGTGCAACATGATAACTCTGTTTTATTGAACATATGAGCTGTCAAAACAAAAGCTCATTCACTTGGGTGTGGAAATCTTATAAACCTGCTGCTGCTGATATTTATGAGGTATGATCAGTGAAGTTGCTGGAAGCTCTAAATGCCTTTCACCTGTTCAAACCACATGTTCAACTTTGCTTTACTTCACTTCATGGCCGTCTGTCTTGACTAAAACAAGGCTGTATGCAAGGCTTGGTTTGAGTGTAACAAAATATAGTGCTGAACTGGAAGACTGGAGAAAAAACACATGAAATCTTTTCGCTGATTAGCCATGAAATGCCTCAGTTTTCATTATTTTCTTCTTCGTTCCCTCTTGTTTCTCTCCCTGCTTGTATGAACACTAGTGTGAGGAAAAAGGGAGAGGAAGAGCAGTCTGCTGTTGCAAACAGTGCCTTTGGAGAAATCTATAAATGCAGTCTTTAGAAATCCATGTAGCCTAATGTATAGATTTGTACTCTCGAGCGTTGATTTTAATTTGAATTAAATATGGTATTATATTTCTATTTAACTTTTAGTCCCCACGGTCGGTCATGTTTTGGGTTACACTATGCTGGTGGCGGGTTTCAGGAGGAAGCGTCCATTAACCCTGTATGTGCTTGTGTGATTGTCTGTGTAGCTGCGACAGTGTTCTGAGTTCAGTATGGCACGGATTATTGAGCAGCATCGATAAAAAAATAATCTCCAAATATTTTATCAACCTTCTTTTTTTTTTTTAAAGCTGATGATAATATTTAGTGATGTGACTCCTACTTTGATTTGGTTTTAAATTTCTCAGGAAGGTGTTGAGTGTTTAGTTGGTTTTTCGTGTCATTTTGACCAACAGATATGAACATTTGTGATTTGTGATACAGCGAATAACAAAAGTTATCAAGTTTTCATTGTCTCGAGGTTCAGAAGCAAAACATTTTGTTTTTAACCCGAAGCTTCAGTTTGATAATAGCAGTGATCTGGTTTATTCTCCAACACTGGGCTCAAGAACAGTTCAAAACATAACAAATATCTGAGTTAATGTTTCTGGGGTTTTTTTTGTTTGTTTGTTTGTTTTTTCCATTTCAGCCATTAAGGCTGTAAGAATATTTGAAACGTGTAGAATTGTAATGTTCACTGTGTATGATAGAACATACTTAAAAACCTGTGACATCTGGCCATCTCTGTGTGAAACAATGCACTGTAGTTGGTTTGTGACAAAATGCCGGGAAACGTTCAAGTGATCAAAAAGCAATAAAACCATATTCTACATTTGTGATGAAGCAGATATGCCTAAGTATCGTTTACGCTCTACAGGCAAAGCTTTGTTGCTCCTTTACATGGAACGAATCTACTTGTTTCTGTTGTACTCTGTAGTCTTTTAGTTAAACAGATCCTGAAATGCATACATCCTTTGTATAATAAGTTTTTACGGGATGAACGCAATGCGTTCTTGATGTTTTAGTCAATGTTATTATAAAAGTTATTGTTATTTATATTTAAGGGATATTTAGATTTTAGATATGTTATCCTGCTTATTAGAATAGTTAACAAAATGTTTGGTCAGGGAAGTTTCTAGTATCAAGATAACTATAAAACAAATTCTATTATAACCTGCCACCAAATAAGATTGCACTGTTCTGTACTGCTGTACAGTGTCTGGATTTATTTCTGCTCATTTCAGTTTTGCTTTTCTCAAGTAGAATTGTTCCTCCAGCTTGTAGACCATTGTCAGGCCTTTAGTTCGCAGAGAGATACCAAAGTATTCCACAGACACCCCTAAAGTTACTGGCCCTAAGACATCAGACTTTTATCAATCTCAGGAAGAACCCTACAAGAGGTGTAATGGGGGGGCGTTAGCAGAAATATATCTTTTCCCCTAATAACAGTGGTGAAACTAACCAATACATGTGCTATTTTTTCTTAACTCTGTGCTGTGACTCTTGCTGTATTTATGTTTTAGACTTAATGTGATGGGTTTTGTCGTTTGTCCTTGTGAAAATGTCAGTGATTCTAAGTGTTTATGCCTTCTTAGGGCAAAGATCAAAGGCTGTTTCTTTTTAAGGAACATGATTTTTTTCTGTGGACATGTTTATGTTTTATTTGTGTTGCAGCTGGACATTTAATTCCTGTTAACGCTGACAGATTTTGAAGTTGATTCGCACCCAGGTTATACTGAAATGTGCAATTGATCTGTCCAAGCTTTTACCCCTCCCTTAACCTAAAAGATATTTAGGATCAGACTGACTCACAGTATCACAGACTCTAGTTAATGCTTCTTTTTTCATTTTTATTTGCAGCATCATACAATCGCATGTTTTTTTTTCTTGTATCCCCATTAATTGAACTTTTAATATTCCTCATCAGGCACATTCCAGGACAGAAGATTTGCCTTCAGTTCTGTGTTTTAGAGTCACACAGATAAAGCTTTATGCATTCGAGGGATATGGATCTATTGATATGGCTTTTTTAGGAATCCTTTTTAGTGTAGTTAGGCCTTTTATCATTTTATTATTTTGCACTAAGAATGGCATAATCAAGTTACTGTTCTTTGTTGGTTAGGGTCTAGCATTGCAAGCTTGTGTTTCTGATCTTTGATGCATTGCTCCTTGTATACTGTAACCTTTTCTCTTGTTCCTCCACCGTTTGCTTATTATATAAATGTTATCACTCAAATAATTTATTGCTAACAAAAAATGAAACAAAAAACATGCTACTGATTGTATGTATTTTTAAACAAAGCCTATTTTTTCTGTACAAAAAAGAAACTGTGTTCAGCACTTTTATTCTGGGTTGTGCTTTTGTTTTCTATATATTTATAATTTAGATCCAATTGTATATATTGTAAAATTTGTGCCTTTCGACTAATTCTTTAAAAAGGTTTTCTACTCATTAAAGGAAGGACTATATGAAATTGCAATCTTAACTTTGTAAACAAATAAAAACTTGAAGATTGCTTAAACTGAGTCAGATCTTTGTTGTCCCATTCTACCCCACACATTTAAGGAACATTTCTTTGTCTCTCCATTTTGTGTGTGTAGAAGAGGCAGCATGTGAGGCAGCAAGTAACATCATGAAAATAAAGAAAAGAGAAGAAGTGGAAGAAAGAATTGTTACCAAATAACCAGACAAGAGGCCTAAAAACCAGACCCCCTGTGGAAAATATTAGTAAGAATAATAATTGAATGATGACTGGGGTAGGGCCTGCGATATGGAAGATGGACCATCTTTTAACCAGTAGGCTATAGTTTAGGAGCACGTTACCTAAATGTCTACACTAACTTTACATCATACACATGTTATTTCAAACATATTTAACCTTTTGATATGAAGGTTTCAGTCACATCTCGTAATATGATGGACAGGCAGTGTAAGCTTGGACAAACACCTTCCATAAACTTAATTTCAGTACATTTTACCTGCAGTATTTTATTGCTGCTCAGGTTGCCTCCACGTTTCATCTTCGCTCCCATCATTTGTAAATAGTTCAGCTCTTATCTCAACCAAAACTGGGCGGAGGACTTTTTTTATGAGGACACGGTTCCGGTTAGTGACGTTTCACTGGCGTGATGACGTTGTGAAACTCACCTGTACGTTTTGCCGCCGACGCTCCGCCTCCGTACCTGCCTAACGTTACCGGAAGATTTACGATAAATACAAAAGAATACAGAAACAGCCAGAGACAGGACGTGAGACTTTTGAAGAAGACTTTGAGTTGTGATTTTTCTTTTTCCCCGCTTGGACGAGTTTGGGGGGACGTTCACAGGTGAGTTCATCAAACCTGCGTCAGATGTTTCCGGGTACACAGGTAACAGGTGAAGCATGGGGCTCAGTCCGCGTTATCAGTCAGGCCAGAGGAAGGAGAAGCCGAGACAGAAACATGAATTAAATCACACGTTTTACCGAAATGTGTTTTGTTAAGACGTAATACCGTCACTTTAAAAGCTCTTAGCTAGCCACAACGTTAGCTCTTAGCATTGACAGGCTAACACTTCACTTCATGTCAGTAAACTGTGACTCTCCTCTGGGTTTTATGTGGATATTTAGACTTTAACATGTCGCCTGTGCTCGTTATCATCCTGGGTGGACAGTTAAATACCTTTAGTTTGGTCTAGTAATTGATAACCATATAGAAAACCACCCTTTTCTCAGGGGACCCTGCTTCTTGTCTTGTGTGTTTGTGTGTTTGTGTGCTGTCAGCTGGAGGCCCCACTCTCCTAATCCTCACCTTACAGGTTCAGCCACACATGCAGGTTTCTACCTGCCTGTCAGAGAGTTTCACAATAGTTTCGATTCTGCATTCCCAAACTACTGCGTCTTCCCTCCCCTTGACCCCAATCGGTGCATTTACTCAGACTCTGTTTAGTTAAGATTAAGGGTGACCCAGTCCATCTGTGGCCTGGATAAAGGTCCCTGTTGCCTGTTTGGTATTTCCAGCAAATGAAAAGGCTGACAAATCTAAGTAGTTCATGTGTTTGGTGCAACAAAAACACCAAATGTGGAAAGCGATAGTGTGTTTTAAAATCTCTACTGGTACAGTAAAAGTGTCATCAGTTTATCACGTCATACTGCTCAACTCTAATTGTCCCTCTCGTTTGTTTTATTACAATTTATTATTTGTCGAATGACACACTGATGTGTCGTGATGTTGATATGCTCCTCCGCTCTCCAGGTACTTTCATGTTACACCACTGGCCTTTGTAATGACCTAGTTTGACATCACACAGTGCAGCTTGCTTAATCTTTATTAAGACAAATCATTTGCATTTGACGTTCTTATTTTTGAATGTTTAATTTATAGAGCTCTTGTCTCGTCTACACTGATGCTGGACTCTTAAAGAACCAGTTCTACAGTGGGTGTTTGCAGTATTTGAACACTGCTGACAGTACATGACTGACACCACAGTCAGCAGAGTTTACAAAGCCAATTTCTTGTGTAATCGCAGCCTCTCTGTGAGCTCAGTAAACTGGAGTATTTGTCCTCCAAAGCTCCATGTTTGCACGGTGAAGCTTTGCTATTTCTCATTAACCACGTCCATTCAAGGCTTTTTTTCCGTAAACGTTTATTTAAGTGACTTGTTTGAGTAATGCATTGTTGAGGAGTTGTAGTTATATGTCACACTCAGAAGTAGACCTCTGTACCTGTAGTAAAGCTTTAACTTTAGCATTTGGCTCATCTGTGATAAAGGTGCAATCGAGAGTTGGTAGTTTGCATGTTGGCAGGCCGATGGGAGTGGCCTTACTTTAAAATGACAAACACATGGAGCAGCCTGTGTACCTAGAAGAGGGGACACACCTTTGTTAAGTGTTTGTTTTAGTAACGGTAGTGGTTGCTGGTCGTGCTCTGGTTTCTTTAGACTTATCAATAATTCAGCAGTGGTGCCCTGGCTGACCAGAGGCCAGCTGTTCCACATGGCTGAACCCAAAACAAGGGCTCAGATCTGTTCTGTAGCTGCCACTTACTCACAAACTGAGAAATTTCAACTGTCACTATCTTTACATCCTTTTGGTGCTGTACATAACCACTCCTTCCCTTTGTGCTCCCTCCTTCTGAACAAGTTGAGTACAAGTCTCGGTGACTGAAGACCTGATGAGAAAGGGCACTGAGTCAGAGAGAGAGAAAGAGACTGTAACATGCCCATGCATTGGCTCGTGCACAAATGTTATCAAATGAGTTATCGTCACAGCCCTGTGATGCCACTGTGCTGTTTTCTGATTCAGAAACAGAGCAGGTTCTTTGTAGAAACCAGGGCATTTTACTCAGGGCAAGCGGACCTATAGTGTAGTAAACACCACTTCAATTATTAACAGTCCAGTGCTCTCATTCCCCAGACGTAACCATAGCACCCAGCAGTCTGAAAATCAGCCAGCAGCCTGGGACCTGCTGCTGCCTTGTGGGAAAAGTTAACCAGGACGCTCACATACCTCTGACAGTGCGAGCGAGTTGGACCTATTTGACTTATGAACCCAGCAGAAAGGGAATAATTGAGGCTACATGTAATAGCTGGAGTGATGGACGCAGGACCTGATGTCGGAGGCAAAGACATGTCCAGTTGTTTGTTGTTTTTTAGGGTTTTAATTTTCTGCATTTTAGGGTGAATGCTGTCACTCTTCTTCCTGCTGTGGCCTCTATGGATTGTTTGTTTTTGGGGGAAAACGGCGTCAGTGATAGTTACAAGGTCCTTTACTGACCTGTACCAACACATCTGGAGTTTTTCTGTCTTTATTAGTCACACCACTGGGATTTATCAGCTGGACTTTTTAAGAGAAGAAAGACAACAGAGATTTTATCATCATGAATCTGACGCAGCGAATTAAACTGTTGAAGCACTTTGGCTCTGTGCCTCCGGAGCCGCCACCACCGCTGCTGGTGGTGCCTGTAAGTGGATACATACAGTAGTATGAAGGGCAGTCCGTGTTCTGTCCGTGGTAGTCTGTGCTGTCGGTGTTCTTGTAGTACATGCTTTTCCATTTCCATTTATTTGTATTGTAATCAGTGAGTCACTCTTTATAGTAGCTAGTAGAAGACTCAGGAATTATATTAATGTCTTTGCTGAATTGTAGTGTCAGTCTCAAAAGATCATTTGGCAGGTTCATAATTACTGATGTTAGTTTTCTATTTAAGCCCTAGTCAAGCCCAAATTTAGTTTTTAATTTTAGTAGTTTACTAATATGGCTTAGTTAATTTATCGTAGTAACTAAATTGGTAGGTTAATGAAAGTAAATCTACCAAATGTTTTTGGTAACTGCTCAAAGATGTAAATTTTTTTTTGTCATTCTATGCCCTCTTCAAATGAAGGCAACAGATATTTTGCCTTTACATAAATGCTTGGCATTAATGTGTAGAAAAAATAATTTTCGTTCTTTGCCTTTTTATAGAATAAATGATTATAATTGATTTGCTACAATAAAGCAGAAAATTGGCACGCCACGATGTGAGACGCGATGACCTACAATAATGGCCTATGGTCAGATTACAAGGAAATGTCTACAACAGTTTGCATAAAACAAAACAATGTTTTGCATTGGAAAAGCATGTTTTCAGTTTGAGGTGCGGAAAAAGCAATGTTACAGTAGAAAGATACGATATATGTAGTAGTGGTAGTGTAGAGTTGTTGACCTCTTCAGGCTGATGCAGGATTGCAGAGCCCTCCATGATTACATTGTTTACACATGTAAACATTTAAGATACTTTACTTTCTGTCTAGAGGGGCTTTCATGTATGTACAGCGGTGCAGCTCCACCTTAAAACCATATTTATCAAAGGGAACCTGAGTGGGCAAAGGCTGGTAGGGGAGGAGCACTCTAGGTGAGGTCGTTCCTGGACCTTTCTGAGAGAGAGGAACGCCACAGCTGGTCATATTACAAATAGTTTCAACAGGAGGGTCAGGGTTCTGCTGGACAGAGGCCATCATGGGCACAGAGCTCATAGGAGTAGGAAGTGATTAGAGCTGGATGACTGCGGGATCTGTGGTTGCTCTGCTTTTGGCGTTGCCATATGGACTATAAAGAACTGGCTGTTCATTGAGCGCCGGAGGCCACAGGTGTTTTGTTCAGCTTAGATATCTCAGTGGGAAATGGAAGTAAGGTTCAAAGACCAAGTGGTAAGTGGAGAGGCAATCATTTTCTAACTGTGTAACCTGCCTGAAAGCACCTAAAATGGAGCTGGTAAAGCGGAACATAAATTCTTACTGATCTGTTCAGGCCCTCACCTAAATGTCCTTAGTGCTGCCGAGGTGAACACCTGATAGCAGAGGACTGCAGGCTGCTTTATCTGTGTTGTTGTCAGTGTTGACATTTCTTACATATTTGTCTAAATTCACTGTAATAAACATCTTTACAGGAGCTTTTGCAGTTGAACGTTATGTTCTGTTTTTCAGGTCACTCTCTGAGGACTCATTATCTTTTGTCTTTATTTACTTTCAGCGGTGGGTAAATATCAGATACACACCATTAGTGACTTTTTCCTTATACTTTGCAGATTGGCACATGTGTAGCTACGTCATCATCATCATCATCAACATGACCTGAAGTTAAAGTTTAATGGATCATCAGCGTGCTGCAATGTTCAGTAGAACATTTACTATGTTTTATTATGTCTTATTCGCTCTTTGCATGTAGGATAAGAACTCGACAACTAGACTTTACCTCAGTATTTTATCTTGTTTTTTTAAGTTCATATATTAAATAACGCTCTGTTTCTTGTTTTGCTACAACTAACTGCCATGAAACCACAGTCGTAAACAATAGTGACTTTAGGCATCGGTGTCAGTTAAGGTTAAAATGATAGCTTGGCAGGCAGTGAGAACTTCATAGCCAGATTTTATTTAAACAATCAGGTCAGCTGCCATGTTTCTTCTCCTCGGGTTTATGATTAACTCGGTCAAACAAGCGGTGTACTGTTCACAGGTCACACTGCACACCTGCATATTTAAGATTGTTGAGGTGAGGTGGTATTTCTGCACGTTAAACATTGGGATTATTTGCTGTAACCGTACAGGTTAGCGTTATTTGAATGTTTGTTATGTTTGATAGATCTCTGATGTGTATTTTTAGATAATGTGTTTGGGTGTCGCAGGATATTTTCCGATGCTTGCGTTCATTTAGTAGTAGATGTCTGTGTTGCACTGCCAGGTCATGTTAGTGCCTGGAACTTGTGTGTTTGAACAGAGTTGTTTTTTATCACTCGAGTACAACAGTACATGTGTGTCCCTGACTAGAGTAGCTGGCTTGACTTGTTCTTATTTCAGCAGGTGTCTATGAAACATAGTCCACAGCCAGCCAACGGTTTGTCGTTTGGTTTTGACAAGAGATAGTATGTGGAAAATGATAAACACGAGAGGCATGTTGCTATGTTAGTGTAGCAAGTAAACATGAGTGGTTTGGTGTTGATGAGTGGTTTGTTAATGTAACAGTGATCATCAGGTGATGTTATAACCATGTACTGTTAATCTTAATTAGTGTGACTCTGAACTCTCGGCTGTTAAAGTCTTGTGAAAGCAAAGTGAGAAGGATGATTGTGACTTGAGCAATCCTCCAAACATACATAGCACATACATAGCACTACACTGGCAGAAGATCCACCACTATTTCTAACATGTCACCTCTGTAGCCAAAGTGATTCGAGTCAAACGTAGAAATGTGCTGTGTAGAACATATACAATGCATTTCTGTCAGCGAGATATTATTTTTAGAGCGGCTGGTTAAATTATCATTACATTTTCTGTTTGAAGCTTCTTATATGTCAGTATATGTGTATGTCACAGTAAACACAAAATTTGAAGGTGTCACTGTAGACTGAGGGAAATCCTAACGGGCATTTTTCACAATTTATTAATTTTACTATAGAACAAATAAGCAAGAATCAATCAAGAATACAATAACCCATGTTTCATTAGCTGCTGCCACAATGTGTGTAAGCCTGCACACATTGTTTTCCTGTGTGTATGCTTACTGAACAAACCCTGAGTGTCATATGTTGTCAATGCCACAGGGATATGGGAGCACACACACAAGGTAGCCCCTCCTTCATACCGGTCAGGCAGGAATGAGACAGGTGAGAGCATGCTAAGACCAGGTTGAGAACACTCTCTTCCTTCTTGGCTCTGGCTCAGCAGTGCTCCCTGTAAGGACCTGGATTAATAAACTTGTAATTTAATATCGTAAGAGTAAACATTTATTTACTCAAACATGTAATTCTTTTCATGGTTTGTTTTGTTTTTTTTGTCTTCACAGAAACCAGGCATGGAGGAGTTAACAATATGGGAACAACATACAATAACACTTAATAAAGTAAGTTAAGTTTTTGTTTACTAATCCTATTCTGACATCCTTTATTTCAGAAGTTAAGGTGTCAGATGGTATAATATTTCATATTTATAGACTGATGGTGGCTCTAAAGTCAAGTGCCAGGCGCAGACTGTTTGTGTGCACACAAATAAAGAAGTGAAAAGCGAGACTTGATGTATGGTACAGAGGCAGTTTCACTATTGTTTCCAAGGGTATTGTGACGGACTTGCGGGGGATGAACTGTGCTTCAGACTTCTCAGTTCCACTCCATAGACTCCAGCAGGAATTCAGAGTGACACACCCTGCTGCCTCTACTCTATCCTGCCTCGTATTAACCTCCTCTGGAATGTGCTCTTTCTGCCGCTATCATGCTACTGTATCTCCCACACATGCTGCCACTCCACTCGCCTACCTTCCTAAATTTGTACCCTTTTATTGATGTTTCCTTTGATGCACTCTCTTTCTGTTTGTCTTTAAGCCTTTTTTCTTCCCCTGCAGGATCCGAAACTGGGGTTTGGTTTTGCCTTATCAGGAGGCAAAGACAAGCCCAGTCCAGACACTGGGGACACAGCTGTGGTGGTGTCAGATGTGCTGCCAAATGGACCAGCCAGTGGACGACTATTGTAAGTCGACTACAGGACCTAATAACGCTTCACTCTTTACAGAGCACATGATCACCTGTCTACATTAGAGTACAGACATACCAGTCAAATTTGTAAACCCAACCCACAGAACCAAACTGATTCGTCTGTTTTCTTTGTGCTCGGCAGCACTAAAGACCAAATTGTTATGGTCAATGGCGTGTCCATGAACAATGTCTACTCTAACTACACCATTCAGACCCTTAAGTCATGTGGCAAGACTGCAAACGTAGTGAGTATAAAATCAACACAGTCAAATTACGTCTGTCTAATGCAGTTATACTCCTTTGTGTCTCTGAGCCTCTTCATCTGTCTCCAGACAGTAAAACGCCCTCGCAAGATCGAGATCCCAGTCAGCTCCAAACCATCTCGGGCTGCCTCCCAGTCCAACCTGCTGGACCAGGATCCTCCGAGACGAACACGGCGCTACTCTGATGACAGCGATAACCGAGACGGTGACCGCTACCGTGCTCGCAGTTCCTCACCCAGTCGTAACGGGTATGGTAACACGCTGCCGTTGATGTCGTCAGGGTACAAGAGGCTGCCACACCAGGATGGTCCCGACAAACCCATCAAAACTACTCTGGTTAAAAAGAAGCTCACAGACGGTAAGACGTCAGGAACAGGAGAAAGTTTGTTTGATCTAAATTACTTGAGGAGAACTCATGTAGAGCCAGTTTTCACCTTCCATGTTTTCTGGAGTGCTCATCTCTGGTTATCTTTGTCTTCCTGCAGAATATGGTCTGAAGCTGGGCAGTCAGATCTTTATCAAGCACATGACAGATACAGGCCTGGCTGCAAGGGAGGGCACACTACAGGAGGGAGACCTTGTTCTCAAGGTGAAAATTTGGCAAAATACTATATATGTATAGTACATGTAAATGCGTGTTATTGTTTTAAAACTTCAGAAGCCTGTAAGCCTTCATAACTCAACAGTCCTCAGTTTGTAGAAATCAATTTGTTGTCGATTTGTTGAGCAGATCAACGGCATCACAACAGAAAATCTGTCCCTGCTGGAGACCAAGCACCTGGTGGAGAAGAGCAGAGGCAAACTGACCATGACGGTGCTCCGGGACAACCGCAAGTTCCTGGTCAGCATCCCAGAAGTGGAGGACAGCCCCCCCAACAGCGAGGACGATGGGCGCAGAGACACTAGCTCTGAACTCGAGGGTGTGTTATTGGCGAGGATGAACAAAGCTGACGATGACATGAAATATAGAAAAAAAATAAAATAATAGTAGATAGAAGAAGAATTTCTGGCTTCACTAATTCCTGTTCTTTTCACTTCCCATCAGAAATTTCAGACATTGACGTCCCCACTCATAAAGCCCGTCAACCCACCAAAGAGAAACGGACACGAAGGTACACTTGAAGAAATTTGTGGAAGCAGTAGTGTAACAATGTAGTGTGTGTTTTTGTATTAAGACTTTGCTGGGTAGAAACAGTCACCCTGAGATAGATGAATGAACGATTCATCTCACTCTGTTTACTGCAAACAGAAAACCAGTCTCACCTCTGACATAGTTAGTTTCATTTTCTGTCAAGACGCCCATAAATGTTCAGTATGTGTGTAGAGGGAGCACAGAGATGAACAAACGCTAACATAACAAGAATAACAAAATATAGAAAGATGTTATGTTATTCGAGGAATAAAACCTACACAAGCAGTGAAGAACTGTTGGATCCCCCTTCTCTTGTCTTTTTAACCCAGAACGAGAGCTGAACCAGCAGCAGCCAAATCTCGGGATTCATCACCTGTGCGCTCCACCGCCACTCGGCCTGTTGCGAAGACCTACGCCCCCCGCCGACGTCAGTCCCTAAGAGAATGATTTATTTTTACCAGACATACACATTACATGATAACATGTCCAGTTAGCTAAGATGTGATGTTTCTGCAGCCACAGTCAGTGTCCCTCTGACCCAATGTACACACCGGGCTATTAAAAACCACCATAACGATGTTTCTAACTGTTCATTATTGTCTCTTCAGCTCCATCTGATTCGGACTCTGACCACAGCGCCTCTCCTCCACCTGTCAGGAGAGACAGAGAGAGTCCAGACGTTAGAGACCAGCCCAACAAATACAAGTCTGTACATTTATTTTATTAAGTTGACGAAATTATGTGTTTTAGATATGTCCATAAATAATAAATCTAATATAACTTCTGATTTAAATGTCTTTGTTAATTTCTTGCAACATGCAGTTTAGTATTTTAAAACAATTACTTTTCGGCTGCATATAGAGGATTTGTTTAAAACTCTTTAAGCTAGAACAGGACATGAAGTGGCATTTTACTACAAGACAGAGGTCAGGTTCTGTTGATGGAAAGCAGACACACACGTTCCTCCTTGTGTTTTAATGTCTCTGTTACCTGTTCAGCTGTGGAAACATTTAGACTTTGTTGTTTCAGTCTGATTTTCAACTGAATGCTTTAGAATAATCCTGCACATAGATCTTAGTTGATACTATTGAAATCCCTTGACCAAATTAAGATGCTAAGACAATAACTGCGTTTTACTCTTTCTGCAGGACACTCTCTGGTCTGTCCACTCTCCCCAACCCCCGAGGCTCTCCTGCAGCCCAGAACTGGACTGCTCCTCGTCCTACCTCCTCCGCCTCTCGGCCTCGTAGGCCAGTGTCGGAGTCGGACTCTGACCGCAGCCCCTCCCCTCCTTCACGGATTGAGAGTTCCCGGCTCGACAGCAGATACAAGTAAATACAATACTTAATTAAATTCCCAAAGTAAAGTGGAACATGAAACAAAATGTAAAAGGTGACGTCAAGCTACTTCATACCTTCATAACAAGAGCATGGAAACCTCTGACACAGTAACAATAGAAAATGGTCCAAATAACAGTTTTTGACATGTTTTTGTTTCACATCGTTTTCTTTTTTGTTCCTGTCTTTATCTGCAGGGTTCTCCCTGATTTGCCCCTCCCAAATCTGAGAGCCTCCCCAATCCCTGTTCGTCAGGAGCCTCCAAGAAGAATCAACTCTCCCGTCAAGATCCCGCCCCCAGGTCAGCACACACACACTGTTTGCCAACGTATGGTGCAGAACAGTAAAGGGAATTGTTCTAAAGTAAATGAATTAAATCCACAATGTTTTATGACCATTATTTTCCTTGGTTTCAGACTCTGAGTCAGAGTCAGACGACGGCTCGGTGCCTCCTCAGAGGCAGAGCACCACGTACAGCCAGGACTCTCTCAGCAGATACAGGTACAGATGAAGGTCTGCCCAACCCCAACCTCCAACCCCCCACCCCCTCCCTGAAACCCAACAAGATCTCATGGACTGGAAACTGAGCAGACTGTGCAAACCTCTTCAGTTATTAACATTAGTTAATCACATGTTTATTTACCTATAAAGTCAAAATTAGCCCTTTGTACCTTGTGATTTTTATTGATTTTGGGGCATTTTGTACCTTACAGCTTCTTATAGCCTTTGATTTTGCTTGTTTTATGTTTGGTTATTGTTTTTGTTTTTTTTTAGCTGTATAATAATTTGTTTGTGTTGACATTTTGTTAACCAATGAAATAAAAGTGACTTTCCCTGAAAATGTCCCTTTCCTGTAAGTGTTCATTACAGAGGACACATTTTAATGAAGCAGCAATATTCCAATCAAACGTCTGTAGAATAGTTTCCCAATTTTTGGATTGGTTCTTACAAATCAGCACATTTTACACAGAGTTTCTAAAATTCATAGTAATCCAGACCCTAAAAGATCGAGACAACTTATTCTACTCAGTGGTTAATATTTGATCAGTCACATCAAAGAGAGCGCTTCCCTCAAACATACAAAGGTGAATATTCAACATTTCACTGTTATGCTCTCATCAATTATCATCATATTAGCCACGGGTCCCCCCCCTCTTCAAACATAACTCAGATTTGTTGTCTTCCTCCTCCCTCACTCCCACCTCCCTCTCTTCTCTTCCAGAGTCCTGCCAGAAGTTGCCCTGCAGCCTCAGGCGGCACCACCACAATGGAACGCTGCCAGCAACCCACCGCAGAAAGGTGTGTGCAAGTAAAGTTTCACCTCAAGTGTCGTAGCGAGCATCACAAGTTTATTGTGTAAAAAAACCTGGACTCAGACTGTTTATAGGGACCACGTGATCTACAGGAAATGATAAGTGCTGAATTATGAAATGTATTTATTGATCTTCTCGCCTCGTTCAGATTCTGAGTCAGAGGCCAGTTATGCATCAGTTCCTCGTAGGGACTCTACAAACAGTGGAAACTCCAACACAGTCAACAGCAGATACAGGTGAGAGTCACTTCACATTTCAATAATATAAATCCACTGTTGACTGTCTGGGTAAACCCTGACTCAACCCCCCAAGAGTCGAATTAGAAACTAAGAACCTTCATACTGAAAAGTTTCATAACTCAGCAAAATAACTTTGTCATAACCCTGAACTATAAACATGACCTGTGTTACTAATCACAAACCTAACTCTGAATTTTACAACGTACTTTCCAAGGACCTAAATTTGCCTCAGCCATCACTGTTGACAGTCAACCTGCAGTCAATTGATAGTAAACTGAGCACGTGTACAGTATGAGCAGTTAAAATAAAATCCCTGCAAATAAATATTTGTTGAAGGTCAACGGAAACCAAGTTAAGACCAATTGGGACATAAGAGACGATCAAAACCTAATTAATCCAGAGGAGGGTTTATGTAAAAGTTAGTTATGAAAAAAATAGGATCAGTAAACCATAACAAAGCAGAATTTGGTGCAGCGTGAACTCTAGCACAGTAGACAATGTAAATACATCACTGTGTAAAACAATTCTGACAGGTCTGTCTGGTGCATTTACTTATACACACACGACTTCTGTCTCATTGTAAAACCCTCTGTACACCGTGGTGCACGTAACTTGTCCTCCATCCTCCAATGTCTGTGATGTATAATGTAAGAGATTCTAAAACAATCCTTCATATTGTAATTAATTCAGTTTTCCGCTTGTTTTGTGGTTCCGATCAGGTTAAATACTTAAGTACTTTTTCTTCCTTCAGAGTCCTACCAGAGACGAAATCCACGTCAGTCGCTGTGAAGCAGGAACCTCCTCGACGGGCCCCTTCACCTGTCAGACCACCTCCTGATGGTCAGTTCCCTCTTAACTTGATCCTCTCCTCCTCTGTCCTCCCACCTAGTTAACTTTTAAAGGTCAGAGTTAGTTCTGACCTCGGTCTCTGCTGTCTCTCTCTCTTTTTCCTTGCTCAGATTCCTCAGAGTCAGACCAGCTTTCACATCTGAGGAGGTCTGGCAGCTCAGAGCGGGAGGACAACCGCCGCAGGTAAACAGCGTTCCTCTTCATCGTAATTCATAGACACTCTTTCTATTCTATATTTCTCCTCCATCAGTTTTTTCCTCTAGCACCTAACAGTGATTTTAATCAATATGACTTGTCTGCCTCACAGTGTTCCTCGTGCTGCTAATGGACCCGGCGCTCAGATGTCATCGCTCTACTGTAAGCCTCAAGACTCAATGCTGACAAATATTTTAGCTCCAGTTTTTCCTAATTATTGCGTTGCCACAGTGATCATTATCATATTTCATTTTGCGCTTGCTGGTTAATGGGGCGTCACAGTTTACATTATTTAGTTCTCTAGGGTGAAGCGGACACAATTTCCCGACATCTGCTGGAAAAAGGAAAACAACTTACGCGCATGTGATTTAACAACTCAGAAGGCTGATTCATTGTTTTGTTTTAAATCTGTTTTGTAAGCAGTTTTAAAATATTACTTTGAACCTTGACATCCTCTAGACTAAATTCTTTTTCATTAAATAGCTGCATTGATAATGAAATTACTGTAAGAGCCTCACATTTTCCATATCTCTTCCAGCCAAGCCTGCAGAAGAGCCCCTCTACTCCTTACCGCCAGATTCTTACCCATCGTCCAATCCAGGGTGAGTAATGTTCATTTGTTTGTCGTATGTTAACATAGTTAGTTCAGTTCTTCATCTTACAGCTCGTTTACTAATTAGACCAAATCTTTCCCGTCTCTCTCAGGTACAGCTCAGATGTACAGAAAGTGTCCTTTGTGAAGGAGGGCAGCGTGGGTCTGAGGCTTGTGGGCGGCAACGATGTTGGCATATTTGTAGGTGGAGTTCAGCCCAACAGCCCCGCGTACAATCAGGGGTTGAAGGAAGGAGACCAGATCCTGCAGGTGAGCTAATGAGACAACACTTAAGCCTGCAGAACTCAAATTAGCTCCTTAATGCTATTTACAGCTTAAAGGATGACTTCACCCATGTTCAGCTGGACAGCTGTATGTTAATATAAGGATGACAGTGGGAACTTCAATACAACTCAAACCAGAATGATAAGAAGCAAGCTGAAAATCAGTGAAGTGGCTTTTTACAGTAAAGAAGGAGTCACTTTAAAACCACTAGAAGTGGAAAAAACTGATCGTTGCCCCAGTGTCAGCTGATTTTCAAGATTGTGGGCAATGTGCATCAACAGAATATGAGGGCACCATTAGTCAGCACAGTTTATCTTGATTTGTGTGAAATGTCACAGCTTCTGTTGAAGCCTCAGAAGCAAAAGCAGAGTTGGTTTTGTCTTTTCTATGAATGGAGCTTTGCCAGAGCATGATGTCGTAGCTCGTGATGATAAATGATGGAAACGTGAACACCGTGTGCTCACTGTGACTCCAATTTTCTAGTCAGTGTAAAATCCTGTAGAAAATGGCTTAAAGTGTTGAATGTGTTACCCCTCAGACTATGTTAACACATTTGTGCCTCTTTTTTTTTTTTTTTTTTACAGGTAAATAAAGTAGATTTTTCCCATTTCACACGAGAAGAGGCAGCCAACTTCCTGCTCAACATCCAGAGTGGAGAGCGAATCGAAATGTGCACCCAGAACAAGATGGACCGTAAGTTTAGGCATGAAGTGCTGGTTTGATAATTACGAGTAAAGCTGCTGCCCCTAAGTGATGAATCTTTGCCTCTCCTCAGTTTATAGAAAGATCATGAAGTCCAACCTGGCGGACAACTTCTACATCCGCACCCACTTTGACCACGAAGCACAAGGTCCCATTGGCCTGAGCTTCACCAGAGGGGAGGTGTTCAGAGTGGTGGATACAATGCACCATGGGAAGCTGGGCAGCTGGCTGGTCACTCGTATGGGGAACAATCTGCATGAGATGGATAAAGGCACCATCCCCAACCAGACCACGTGAGGATGAGATGCAAAAGAAATATCAGTTTCAGTTTTTTAAGCAAAAACGCAGATTGTGATTTGTACTTTCGTCACTTACCTCCTTCAGGGCTGAGAAGCTGGCCAGCATCGAGCAGGCGCAGCGAGCCACCGGGGAGAGGCAGGTCTCAGGGCCGAGGGCCGAGTTCTGGAAACTACGGGGGCTCAGAGGGAACAAAAAGAACGAGAAGAACCTCCGTCGGAGTCGTGACGACCTGGTACAGCTCACCATTCAGGGCAAATTCCCGGCCTATGAGAGAGTGCTGCTCAGAGAAGGTGTTTCTCTTCCCCACACACAGATGATGTCAATCGTAGCTAAACTAGTTGAGCGAGTTATTAATACTGGTGAATTGTTTCTGCAGCTAATTTCAAACGGCCAATTGTCATCCTGGGTCCTCTCAATGATATTGCTATGGAGAAGCTGGCCAGTGAGATGCCTAATGAATATGAAGTGGCAGGTTGGTTTCCTGTTTTCTCACTTTGTGACTCATTGTGACCTCATTTATTCTCCCGCTCTCTATTAATATATTTATATTACTATTGTTTTTTTGTTTGTTTTTTTTATCCTGCTGCGTTGCGACAGAAATGGTTCCTCGCAGTGGAAGAGAAGAGAGCACTTCCACAGTTATTAAACTGGACACTGTGAGGAAAATAGCAGAGAAGGTAACAGTCAGAGCTCAAAGTGGGGAAAAAAAGAACATTTCTATCTTGTATCTTTGTTTTCACCCTGTTTCATCTGCTGCTTGCTTTTCTCTTTATCCAGGACAAGCACCCTCTGCTGGACATCACTCCCACTGCAGTGGAGAGGCTGAACTACATCCAATACCACCCCATGGTGTTGTTCTTGGACCCTCACAGCCGCAAAGACGTTAAGGCCATGAGGCAGAAATACAGCCCGAACTCCAGTAAAAGCTCGAGACGCCTTTACTCACAGGCCGTCAAGCTGAAGAAACAGTGCAGCCACCTTTTCTCAGGTATGACACATAGACAAAGTCATGTTATAGAGTGAAATATATATATATATACATTTATTTATTGAATTTACTCACTCGTCCTTAATAGACACAAGTGTACTGGTTCAGTTTACAATTTTTTTAGTAACAATATTATTTTCTTCTTCCAGCACGTATTGACTTACAGCCCAGCTCTGATATTTGGTATGAGACTCTGAAAGATAAGATCCGCCACCAGCAGTCTAAACCAGTCTGGGTGTCTGAACTCACGGTATGATGCACTCACATATTTCACATTTAACCTCTTTTCTTTTAGTGTAGGCCAGTTGAACGTTTCTCTGAAGTTAAGTGAAACATCAGTTAGTTTGTTTTGTTTCCACCTTACAGTTTGTGGCAAACCTATAATCCTACTTATCTTTCTGTCCAGTTGGAGAGTGGTGGAGAGCAGGACCTGGATGCTCTGGACCAAAGCCAGTCTGACTACCTCAGCGCTGCTAGTGACCTGGAGGACACCGATGGAGAGCCCTTCACTGATGGAGAGGCCTACACCGACAACGACGACGTCGAAGAGGCTTACACCAGCCATGGAGTCCAACCACCCAGTGTCCCTCGAGCTTTAGCACGGTCATCGGAGCCAGCCTCTGGGCACTACAGCCCCGCCATGGACCCTGAACCTCAGGCTGACAGAGAAATCCCGCCTTTGTTGCACGTACCAGAGCCCAAGTCGCCGCGTCAAGACAATTACAGCCCACCTCACAGCGCGGCTGAAGAGGAGGACCAATCTTACCGCAGTTTTACAGACTCAGACTTCAGCGCCCTTGATGCAGTTGCTCCCACCACTCTGTCAGATGGACCCCCAGATTTTGTAGCCCCCAACCCTTTGACAAGGTACTCTGTGGATGAGCCTTCACATGCTGAGGCGCAGCATGAGAGCCCTCAACAGCCCAGCCTGTCTGCTATTGAGGAGAAGTTAGAGCAGGTAAATAACATGTTCCCTTCTTTTAAAGGCACAACCTTCAACCAAGTGTACCGGAACAATGAACTGATTCACTGTCATTTAAGTCAGATTATTTATTTATGGCTTCAGCTTCCTAAATGATTTGTTGGTTGTCTGTGAAGATTAACTGAATAGATGTGGTTGTGGAAACTTTGTGCTTTGAGAAACTGGGATGGACATGTGCAGAATTTTATGATATGTTAGAGGCCAAGTAGTTAATGCCAATTATTTTAGAACTCAATCCATTGATTATTTGATAATATAAGATTTTTAGTGCTTTTTCCTTATTTCACATTTGAATCGTTACCACACGACCACCATCTAACTTTCACTAAAGTATCAGTAGGATTAGTAAAGGTTTGGTTTACAGGCAGAGACGTTTCAGTCTGACCAGCTGATAAGTAACTAGTGTTGCCTTTTACAGGCTCGCACAGCAGATTCACCGCCTCAGCCTGAGGAGAAGAAGGGCCCACAGTTCATCGTGTAAGTCATCGTCTTTCTTTTCCGATTACAGCCCGTCTCAGACTGCGCAGTCCTTTTGACCCCCCTCTTCTTCTCTACCTTAGGCTAGCACATCATCACCAAGCAGTCCAGTTCAGACGAACACAGATCCACGGCAGCGACAGCTCGGAGGACGAGGATGAGGAGGACGACATTGAATGGGGTCCTGCAACAGAACTGTAGAAGCACTGAGGACTGAAACCTGAGTCATCTAAAAAGGACATTGAAACTGTTTCACTCCCCCGAGAAACTCTTATGTTTAGTTTTTTTTATTTATCTTGTTACTTTTGTATGCATAGGTTTGATCTGAAGGCGTTGTTTGGCCTACGCTAAGGGCTCTGTTCGTGTGAGAAGATTTCTGCAACCTCGGATGAATGATACGATCAAAGTGCCTGATATATAGCACATAAACAAATTCTAATTTTATTAGAAGGATTTGAAATTATTATCAGTCTCTTTTTGTGGCAACATGCAATTCTGAAATATATTGAAATGTCTCTTTAACTTCTTCTACATTAAACTGTTTTTCCTTAAGTTCAAGTTTGTTCAGTCATATAAATAAATGTTTTTCATTTTTACTTTGATTACTTATGGGAGATAATAATAATTATTATTATTCTGTAACTTCTGTTTTCATACTAGCAGTAAATTTTAAAGAGTATGCTGAATGCTGAACTGTGAGTAGACTTCTTTCTCAGATGGGCAAATGCAACATGTTGTTTATGTTGTGGCAACTTTATTTTTTCATTTGGTAACATGAAAATAAAACCTTAAGAACGACATAAACCAGTGTATAAGGTGTTTTTCACCGGGGCCCTGTGTCCTGTTTCTGTTTTTGTTTGTGATTGTTGTATCCCTCCAGATCATTATGTGTTGTTCAGTCTCTCTCTTGTCCTCCGTGTGCAGAGAAGTGTGGAGGCTTCAGTTTAATGTGGCCTGAACTATTTCAGAAACAGTGTAGTTAAAAAAAAACATATTTAGGATTTTATTGTTTCCCTTTTGTAACGAGGCTGTTCATAAAAGTGTGAAAATCAGAATTTAATAAGCACTGTAACAACTCCAGTGCCTAATATAAAACCTAACAGTAAAATGAAATCACCCCTGAATTCAAAGCATTTAAATGTTGGTTTCTAAATGTGAGCATATTATATTATAGTGGCATTAATTCAGTTGCATTTGATTTGTGCATAAGCTGCTCTTCAAAGGACACAAAGTGCTGTTTGCTGGTCTGCTTATGCACTAATGTGTTTTTAATTTTGCAGGTGCAGCAGGGATGCGGACGGTTGTGGACAGGTCACATGGTGGAAACACACGTGTGTGAGCATCAACTGATTACTGTCAATTGGAGCACGGCAACAAGAAATGTGTGTGTTTGTTTTGCGTCAGGACGCAGCTGACTCTCAGTTTGTCTAAATGTATGAGGGAGTTTGAGTAGTAGGATGAGGAGTTCTTAGGTTTTAATAGAAACGCAATCAAACGTCCCACGGCTTTGTGTAAAAGCCTTGAGTTCGTCCGGTGTCTCTCTTCCTCCCCCTGAGGAAGCTGAACGTACGCGCACAGCGGATGCCGGGTGCGCACGGACGGTTTGCGGTGAGCTGTCTGTCTCTGTGTCAGTGAGCCTGCGCGGCTCGATGTGCGACGGCAGCAGCAGCAGCAGCAGCAGCAGGAGGAGGAAGACAGACAGACAGTTACCGTGGCTCGACGTCGGCCTGGATGGCACCGAGCTCCCGCTGAGCGCGAGCGGCAGAGCACCCAAGTGGCGAGTCGGGGGGTGGGTGGGGGGGCTGTACGTGAAACTCAAAGAAGTCGGGATGGACGGCAAAGGCACTCTGAAGATGTTCAGGAAGAAACGGGAACTGATCAAGACGCCATCCATCTCGAAGAAGAGCCGAGCAGGAAGCCCGGGGCCACAGAGCGGCCCGTCGTCTGTGAGTAGCGCATCACTTCTGCTCAGCTCGGGGTGTGTGTGTGTGTGTGTGTGTGTGTGTGTGTGGCGTCAGATGACCTTTAGCTGGATAAGACCGTTTGCAGAGAGGACTGTGTGTGTGTGTGTGTGTGTGTGTGTGTGTGGCAGATACACATTGATTTGTTTCCTTAGTATGAATTTGGTGTCAGGTGTGGTCAGGGTGAGAAAACTGTAGTTTGGCTCCGGCAACAAATGAAAACATTGATTGTGATGCAGTGGACGCTGGACACTCACACAGAGTGCACATAATTGTGCCTGTGTGTGTGTGTGTGTGTGTGTGTGTGAGTGTGTGTGTACCTGATTGCACATTGACTCACATCTAGCTCATAGGAAGTCTATCTTGTGTGGGGCTTTTTTACCACTAAAGCGGTGGCAGGCTGCAGAGAGTGTGTGTGTGTGTGTGTGTGAGTGAGTGTGAATGTTTGGTGACCAGTTTCAAAAGTTGACTTAGTTAGAATGGGGACGCAGCTCTAGGGGGAAGGAGCATGCTGAAACGTGGTGGCAAAAACAGTTACAACCCTTACTCTACGAGTCAGAGAGTTAAGAAGGCTGAGTCGAAGGCCAAGGACAGACTGGATATTCTGCCCAACAAGCACAACATATGGCTTAAACAGGTATGTTTGAATATGCACGTCGCCTTATGTGGCCAACACAAATGAATGGTGAATTTACAAGGATGGAAGGATGCTTTTCTTTCTGTCCGACTCTCTAAGTCAGGCCCAGAAACTCTGAGGCACTGCCTGTAGCCTTAATGCACCATATGGAGGGAAACCGTGCTAAAACGCATTCAATTGCATTTTATTTCCATTTATCGGGCAAATGAAAAGGTGCTTTTCCACCTCCGAGAAATATCACTTTTCTTATTTTGAATTGCTGAATGGCGTTTCTGTTGTTCTACGCTGTGCTCGATTTGCCACACCCGTCCACAGCTTAGGGCAAGGAAGTGTTGCACAACGCAGCACAGGATCTTATGAAATGAGCCTTCGCATGTGTGTTTACCAACAACAGCGCCACTTATGTGTGAGACCACAGAAGCACAGTGGAGTCATGGAACAGTTGAGCTGGAACATGAATCATATGATCACGTGGGCCTGTTCTCTTTCCAGCTGTCCATCCTCCCGGAGCAACCTCGGAAAGATGCTGGCGACATCGCTCTCTCCTCCTCCCCTTCATCGTCCTCCTCGTTGCTTACCCCGACCTCCGCCGGGCACCTGGACCCCTCGATGTCCTGCCCAGGCACCCCCAGCACCCAGCACAGTAAGATGGCAGCACTGCAGGGTGTGGGCTGCCCGTCTCCTGTGGCCACCCTGAAGAGACCCACGGCACTGAGCAGACACGCCAGTGCGGCAGGTGTGGATCCAAAACTCGTACTTGTTGATTCAGTGTAGATGAGTCAATAAAATATGGTATAATGAAGTGTTATTTATCCATGTGTCACATTTTGGTTTTGCAAAAGAACAAACAGGAGGAAGGAGCCTCTTCACATTAACCCGTTATATCACATTTGCACAAGTCTGCACAAAAAACAAAGTGTTGTGTGTGTGTGTGTGTGCTTAGCATTGTGCTCTTTCCCTCCTCAGGACTCCCGCTGCAGTCCTGGGTGTTCACTAAAGGCCAGGGGAAAGGGGCTTTGACCCCGACCCCTCCGTCTGAGAGTCCAGAGAGCACGGTCATTGAAGTGGAGGACATCCCGGCCCTGCTGAGAGACGTGGCGCGCTTCGCCGAGGCTGTGGAGAAACTAAAGGATGTGGTGCTGGCCGAAGGTAACGTGCTGCCTCGTCCACAGAAACCTAATATTAACTCTCTCACCTGAACGTGGAGGATAAGACGGTACTCTCTCTCTCTGTGTGTGTGTGTGTGTGTGTGTGTGTGTGTGTGTGTGTGTGTGTGTGTGTGTGTGTGTTCAGTTATGGTTTTCATCTTCTTGCTGGTGACAGTATGTCATTGTTTCTCCTGGGTGTCATAGTCTTGAATTTGTAATCTGTTAGTTTTCAGACAGAACAATACTGTTTGAGTTCCCTCTTCCCCTTTCACGTTACACGCTCGACTCCACTTCGACAACAGCTTACATGACAAGGACATGAGGAATTGACGGAGGGGTGGGTGGGGGGGGGGTTTCTCAGTGTTGCATCAGTCCTGCTCTCTGACACGTGTGTAGTGTGGGGGGGGGGAGAGCAAAAAAGGGCTGAACTAACCCTGCACAAACAAACGCAACAAGGGCTGCGCTTCCGCTGCACCCACAGAGTCGACCACAGTCTTGTCTCCTGCAGGAAGCCAGCTTCTTGTTTACAGCAGCCTGGTACACGCACACTCCTCGTCCCTTCTGGTTCCATGCAGCAGTGCTGAATAACACCTGTACCTTCCTCATGGAGTGAATACCCCACCTCCAGACTTGATGCCACTCGCTAAACAAACAGTGTCCGACCCAGAGACGATCAGCATCCCATCATTATTTCCTATGATATTCGACTGTTGTGTTTGTGTGTCCTGTCTGCTGTTATCTTGCTCTGGTCTGTCATGTACTCCACCCACAGCGAGCTCTCTAAACAGGAAGCCATGATGGATAGCCTCCGACAGGATGGCCTCGTCCACACTCCTTCCTCTGATAGGTCGGCTGCATCGCCGTGACGTGACGCCTCCTCCTCTTAATCAGTAGCACAATCAGAGTTTTGGCCTCGTCTCCTCGCTGCCTCTGCCGCCGCCACACAGAGATTACGTTCATCTGCGGACTCGCTGTATTTCTGATATTTCGGTGTATATAAGTCGAGCGTGTTTAAGATGCTTTGTTTTCATCGGCCACAAAAAGTAGATGTAGCACAGCCCCAGAATCTTACAAAATAGAAAAGACCACATCCTCTCTGCTACAGACGATTGTCATAGACACTCATAACACTCTGACACACATTTTCAGACTGTGAGATGACCAGCTGCTCTCTGACCTCCTCTGTGAGCGACTTGTCTTGGTTAGAAAATGGATATTCAGAGGTTGCAACAGTGGACGACTACCGAAATGAGGATGCATCCTGCAGATTAGTCACCAGTGACATCAGAGCTGACGAACTGGCACAGAGCCGCGACCGAACCTGTCTGATGCTTGCTTGCTCATGATGTGAAGGAGTAATGGCTCCTGTTGCTTTGTCGTGAAACTGCGACTTTACAAGATACAGGCAACCAAACGTTGTGTCGGACGTGGAACACGGTTCAAGTCCACTAAAATAAATAACCTGTTTGGGATTTTTTGTTAAACCATGCTCAGCTATGATGATGTACCTCTTCTCACTAAAGGCCCCTTTTCCACTGCAGGAACCATGAACTTTTTAAGGAACTCAAACCACCAGCAGAACAAGTGTCTACATTTAGTTCTAGCGCCCTGGTACTTTTTTTCCCTTCTCACTGTCTAACCACATCTCCCTCCTCACTTCTCATCTAGGTAAAAAGGAGAGTCAGCGACCTGTAGCTCACGAATGTTTGGGCGAGGTCCTGCGGGTGCTGCGTCAGGTCATTAACACGTACCCTCTGCTGAACACTGTGGAGATCCTCACTGCTGCTGGCCATCTTATATCCAAAGTCAAAGGTCAGTGGATGAAGGGAAGCTACAAGCTACAAGCTATGAATGAACACAAGTTTAAGAAAGACAGATGTAGACGGAAGGCTGTTTTTAAAAGTACAAATCACAACAGAAGTCATCTCAAGGCACTTTACAGTGTTTAAGGTTAAAGACCTTACAAAACATACCTGTACTAGACCGCGTTTGTCTCGGCTAGATGCTTAATAACTGCAAACTCTGTGCAGATGTGTAGGTTCTTTAGGTTAGCAGTTTATTTCTAACCACAACTGAAACCTGAACACATGCACGGTTGTGATTTTTCAGGTTTCCACTATGAGGCCTGTAACGAGGCAGACAAAAAGGACTTCGAGAAAGCAATTGAAACCATTGCAGTTGCTTTTAGCAGCAAGTAAGTATCTCGCACATCTTTCTACTATATGTCTCAAATGAAAATAGCATCAATAGATTATTAATGCTCTTTGTTACTGTGGTAGTTTCCAGTGTTCTGCCTAAGATGGTATTAGTTATCCATTAGTATACAGTGGGCGCCTGTTCATCCATTAATTGTTTCCAAACATATATCAGCTCTGTTGCAGATAGGAAAATGAGTTACTGTCGATGTGCACAAAGCAGCCTGTTGTTGGGAATGAGAGAGAGAAGTGCAGTGATGGTGACACATTTGCATGAGGCAGAGCAGAAAACAGGAAGTGGTTTTTCTTCTACCTTATGACACAAAACCAAAACTTGAAAATGTTGTTCACAACCTGGCTGCTCAATGAACAAAGAGCTGCAAACTGGGGGGAAAAAAAGTTATGAGTTATCATGTCATTATCTTGTTAACTTGATTCGACACGTTGAGACGGAACAGAGGGGAGAGAAATTACGAAATAAATAAATTACTAAATACGACGAGTAGAAAATCTTCAAATCAGTTTGTTTTAAAATAAGAAATCTTTAACCTGAACATTTTTCATCTTTGGGGGAAAAACGGTGAAGCTACAGTAGAGACGTGTCCGTCGTATTTGTAATTGAAGTGTCTTGCACCAGCACTTTATCACATGTCTGTCAGTACCACTTCAGCGTTTAGACATCTGTTAGAGCTTGAGGAGGAAGTGAGCTGGCAGAGACAGTTGAAATCTGCCTGTCGCTCGTGTTTCCTCATTCTCTCCCTTGACTCTTTTTCTGTCATGAGCTGAAAAACCCCGACATGAACATACACAGTGCTTTTTTTCTTTGTTTGTTTGTTTGTTTGTTTGTTTAGCCTGCATTTTAACATACATGTGAACAACAGTGAAGCTGTTACGAGGCAACAAATTTGAGCAACTTCATAAACATTGTTAAGATGGTGAAAAGATGAAACCTTATCGATACAAGTCAAGTAAAAACATTTGTATCTCTTCCAGTGAAGTAACGGTTTCCGCTCATTCTCCTCCTCTTTTATTTTCCTTCATTTCAAATCTACTTGTCATTTCTCCAGTCAGGATAATTATTCTTGAAAAGATGAAACCCTAACATGTGTCTGTTGTTTCCATCAGTGTGTCTGAGCTGCTGATGGGAGAGGTGGACAGCAGTACGCTGCTCTCTCTGCTTCCCACTGAGAAGAGCAGGGTGAGTGAATTTCTATTATTATATACAGTATATGATGATAATATATATATGTTATATGGTAAACCCCGTAGTAGCACCGTCGCCTGTGTGCAGTTGTCCAACAACAACTTTCCCATTAGGATTAATGAAATTAAAAATACAAAAAAAAGAAAAACTTAATCAGAATCTTAACAGAGTTCATCAGCAGCTATTTAAATCACATTAACTCTACATAAAATGATTTCCTCTCCCAATTTTCAGTTGGGTGTAGAAAAAAAAAAAAAAAAAAAGTCCCCAAGTTGATGCCAAGATTTGATCTGTGTTTGTCAGTAATGACTCATGTTTCTACTGTGTAGTCGATGGAGAACTTGTACACTGCAACAGGCCAGGGAGCAGACGGCAGCCAGTTCAGGAGCGACCTGCAGGACATGGGTAGGCGATCAGTCGCTCCTCCACCAACTCACTCTGCTTTTGTTAACATCTGTCAGTCACAGAGGCCACTGGTGATGCTGCTGCAGCTCTGTCTTTCCTCTAACTCTGATTATGTCTAGTTAAAATGCTACTTTTAGTTATTATATACAGTGGCAAGAAAAAGTATGTGAATTTCTGGGTTTTCTGCATGAATTTGTTATAAACTGTGATCTGAGCTTTGTCTAAGTCAAGAGTATTAACAAATATAATGTGACTAAAATAACACAAAAATATTTCTGATCCTTTGTCTTTGAGAACAACCATAAAAATCTAATAATGCCAGTGGAATAATTACCTCATAAAGCTAGTTGGAGTCAGGTGTTACCATGAATTAAGAAATGTGAGCCATGCTTCATACAATCAAGAATTGTTGATTTACATAAAGCTGGACAAACACTCATTAGCAAGAAACAACCCAGAGAGACAGTCAAAGATTTGAAGGCATCTTTGAAACTGGCTTGTATCCATGTTTGAGTCTACAGTAGGTAAAACATTGAACAAGTAGGGTGTCTATGACGGGACAACATGAAGCAAGCTGCAGGGTGTGGCCGGCTTGCAGTGATTGAGAGGAAGATGAATTCCCAAGTGTATCAAAAAACTCTGAATGTCTGTACGTCAGCTGAAACTCTGTAGAAGTTGAGTGATGCAACAGGACAATGACCCAAAACACCAGAGCAACAGAATCCACCTTTTGGAGTGGTCAGATCAGAGCCCAGATCTCAACCTATTAGATTCTATTGAATGAATAAATATGACAGAGCTAAAGCAATTCTGCAGGAAGAATGGGCTAAAACTTCTCCTGAACGATGTGCAAGTCAACCAGTTATTAATTCCAAGGTTTCACATACTTTTTCCCCTAGCACTGAGGCTTTTTTGGTTGTTCTCAATAAAGACATAAAGATCAGAATTGTTTTCCATTATTATTTTAGGCACATTATATTAGTTAATACTCGTGACTTGGATAAAGATCAGATCAGATTTTATGACAGATTGAGATTGTGAAACCTCTGACATTTGTTGATGTTCCCTGCCATGGTTTCTGGCTTGTTTGTTTCAGTCAGTCAGAGAAACTCAGACATTATCACAGAAAATCAAAGATCAGTTTCAGCACAGTGAGCTAAAATACAACAGTTCATATCCCCAAAATAAAACTAGAGATATCGGAGTTTATTGCCCTAGTGACGAATCTGGCAATCAAGTTCATGTTTGTTGTCGTAGTAACAGACTGTGCGGTGGTGTTTTGTGTGTTGATGCGTAGGCCGAGGTGAGGAAGTGGATGTGATCCTTCAGCGCAGTGAGGGAGGGGTGGACTCGGCTTTGCTCTACGCCAAAACCATTTCCAAGTACATGAAGGATCTGATCAGCTACGTGGAGAAGAGAATTTCACTGGGTCAGTATCAGACCCAAACGATGAGCGGATTAAAGACGATCATCTTAAATGATTTATGACCAGTTCTTAAAGAACTAGAAAACCACTGTACTCTGCAAACACGTTGTTCTCCCCATAATGATGTTAATTGACTGTTGTATTTTGTTTCACCAGAGAGTGAGTTCTCCAAAGGCCTTCAGAGATTATACCAGTCCTGCAAACACAGCATAACACATGTAAACCTCACCATATATTATTGTGGTAGTGAATGTGAAAAGCTAGAATCAATTCAAATCCAGATATTTTATCTCTCTGTTGTTGCTAAATATCAAAATGTCTCTTTTTGTGCTTGGACTGTTTCCTCCATCCAGCCCCACATGCCCCTCTTCTCCATCTACTCTCTGGCTCTGGAGCAGGACCAGGAGCAGAGTGTGGGGCTGCAGCAGGCCAGCACCACCCTGCACAGCCAGACATTCATTCAGGTAAAGGTTGCAGCATGTGCTCTGTGATCATTTTTCAGTCACTCGTTGTCTGTTGATATTAGACTGTTATGCTCGCGTGCACGTTGTGTTGATCTCTCCGTTCTTTTCCTTTCTTTTTTGCAGCCTCTGATGCAGCGCAAGCAGGAGCATGAAAAGAGACGGAAGGAGATCAAGGAGCACTGGATTCGAGCTAAAAGAAAACTGGTACGATCTTTAATTCCATATATGTACGCGCACATAGTTTAGCTGTAGAGTGTTTTATTCATCTCTAATAAAAATGAGGAGGAAAAGAACGGACCGGATCCTTCCTGTCTTTGATTAGATGGAGTGTGAGGTAAACCTGCGGAAGGCCAAGCAATGCTACATGGCCCGCTGTGAGGAGTATGACAAGGCCAAAACGGCAGCCTGCCGAGCTGAGGAGGAGGGAGGAGGATCTACAGCAAAGTCTCTGGAGAAGAAGAAACGAGTAGAGGAAGAGGCTCGCAACAAGGTTTTTATGAACATCTCTCTTACTGTGGATTCAAAATGAACTTTATCTGATCGTCACAATTTATCTTCACTAATCTGAAACCGCGGCACGAGAAGTAAAGGTGTGAAAAATAATTTGTGTGTATGTAGGCAGACGAAGCGGAGGCCACCTACCGGACATGCATAGCAGATGCCACCACTCAGCAACTGGAGCTGGAGCACACAAAGGTCACGGTGCTGAGACAGCTGCAGGACGTCATCAAACAGAGCGATCAGACCCTCCGCTCGGTCAGAACAATCACAAATACACAAGTTGTGCACGCTGACAAGTCTATACTCACTGCCACGCCACACTCGACTGCTGTATTTCAATATGACTTCTGTTTGTTGTTTGGACTCCAGGCCACCATTTCCTACTACCAGCTCATGCACATGCAGACAGTAGCCTTGCCCGTCCACTACCAGACACTGTGTGAGAGCAGTAAGCTGTACGACCCAGGCCGGCAGTACGCCGCCCACGTCCGAGACCTGCAGCTGCCGGAGCAGCCCAATGTTCACTACACATTCGAGGCCTATTCCCCCAGCAGCTCGTCGTCAGTGTAAGAGTTTTAGACGAGTCCCAACAGCGTGGATGGATTGTATAGATATGTGTTAATTTGTGAACATCAGAAGTCCCAGTGGCTAGGTTTTTTTTTTTTCTTCCTCCTGCATCATATTTATGCTCAGCCAAGCTCAGTGATTACTGGTTATAGCTTCATATTTCTCATACATACATAAATGCTGTCAATCCTCGAAAGGAAAACTCGTATACCTTAATTTGTTGCAGGCTTGGTCACAGACCCAGGAATGACAGTTTTAACACGGAGCCGACGAGCCACACAGACAGTCCCGTCACCACTGTGGACACAGCAGCTGCAGAAAATAAAGATGCAGAGGTTCAGCGCAAGAGTAAGTGATGCCCACTGCTGCTGTAGATATCACCGTGCCGTGGTCTTTTAAACTAATTATCACATCATGTCGGGTGCGTTTTTAATTTCTTGTTTTCATGTCACTTTGGTGTCCCCAGGGCAGGGCCACAAGTCATGGGGTTCAACAGTAAGTGATGACAGCGTTGGAGTAGATGGAGGCTTGGAGTCTCCCACTGCCAGCACAAGTAAGAAACAGATCCACAATCGTAACATGATCCAGAAACGTTCCTTTAGACATAACGATACAGAAGAAATGACCTGAGGAAAGGTATTTAACTCGTACATTTATTGTAGGCGACATCAGTAAAATGGCTCGGACATCATCCACTGGAACAATGTCATCCAATGAGGATGCAGATGAGAAAGATGGGAACGTCCCCTCATTTGAAAGTCCAAGTAAGATCTGTAATCTGGCTTTTCAATGAATGGCTATCAGTCATGAATGAGTTTTCTGGAGTGCCTGTATCGGTCTCTCTCTCTCCAGATATTAACGGCATGGATCCTGACGTGGCGTCCACCAGACAGTTCCGTAACATCGGCCTGTCCAAAGCGGCTCAGACCCACCGGCTGAGGAAGCTGCGGACTCCTGCAAAATGTCGCGAGTGTGACAGCTACGTGTACTTCCAGGGGGCCGAGTGTGAAGAGGTGAGCTCATCATCGTGTGTTTTAGTAGTCACTCGTTTCCTGAGACAAGCGGGCAGCTGTTGAAGCATCTCTGTGAATTAGATCCATTAGAGAACGTTGGTTAGTGTTAGTTTATCGCTCTCTTCTCTGCCCTCAGTGTTTCCTGGCGTGTCACAAGCGCTGTCTAGAGACTCTGGCTATACAGTGCGGCCATAAGAAGCTGCAGGGCCGTCTGCAGCTGTTCGGCAGGGAGTTCTCCCAGGTGGCCAGCTGCGCCAGCGACGGCATCCCCTTTATCATCACCAAGTGCATTTCTGAGATAGAGAGACGGGCGCTGAAGATGAAGGTGAGACTGCGCATTTGTTAACGTGCTGACTCGTTTCCCTCTGTCACAAAGAAGAAGTCTAAACCACTGGTGTAAACCACCGCTTTCTTCTTGCAGGGCATCTACAGGGTGAACGGGGTGAAGACTCGTGTTGAGAAACTGTGTCAGGCCTTCGAGAACGGCAAGGAGCTGGTGGAGCTGTCCCAGTGTTCGCCACACGACATCAGCAACGTCCTCAAGCTTTACCTCAGACAGGTACACAGCATGCTGAAGGGATCCATTAACTAAATAATAAGTTTTAGTTTTTAATACGATGAAGACCTGTCAAAGTTAAATAAGATTTTCAGTTAAGCTTTTTCAACTTGAAACTAAATTGAATGAGAGAATTCTTAATCCCTGTTTAGATGATCTGGTTAAATCTAATAAATGAAAGCTCCTGTGATCCTCCATGCTTTAGGAGTTGTTCATACTTTTGTTTCATCTTTCACGTCAAGCTGCCAGAGCCCATCATGCCTTTCCACCTGTACAACAGCCTGATGGGTTTGGCCAAGGAGAGTCTACAAGGTGACGGAGACGCTTTGGCAGGAGAGGCAGAGTCCAACAGTATGAACCCAGCAGTGGTCAGGGGCCCGGAGCTGGTGGATCTGGGCCCTGACACTGACCCAGAAATCCTGGTCCTGGTTGACAAGCTGAAGGAGCGTCTCAAGGAGCTGCCCAAGGCTAATCTCGCCACGCTGCGCTACATCGTTCGTCATCTTCGGAAGTCCGTAATTTAAAACATGAGGCTCTGTTGACATGTTCTAAGTGCACAAATTCATCCTTGACCCTTCAACTGCCTTTGTCTTCCAGGATCGCCGAGCTGGAGGAGGATAACAAGATGAGTCCCAGCAACTTGGGTATCGTGTTTGGGCCCTCTCTAATGCGTCCCCGTCCGACTGGGGCCACGATTTCCCTGTCGTCTCTGGTTGATTACCCCCACCAGGCCCGCATCGTGGAGGCCTTAATAGTCTTCTATTCGTCCATCTTCCAGTCTAAAACCTCTCAGACCCATAAAACCAGCCGCACTGCTTCCACCTCCACTGAGCAGGTAACATAGGTCTCTATGTACTGAGGGTGGATGTTCATCTGTCAATTTATGTATGTAGAGCAGACAATAAGTCAGAACATTTCATAGTGATTAGTAACTTTACTAACTGTATGTTTAGAGTTTTGGTTACTAGAGTTTGTTATAGAGCTCGTTTTGGTCACCTTAATGTGATATATTGAAGGCAGTGAATGAGGAAATGAATGTGTTACCTGTTTAATGGACCTGTAGATTTGTTTTGCTGCCTCATGCGCTCTCATATTTCACTGCATGATATAATATCATCAGTGTAACTGAGCCTCACCTCTGGGTAAGAAATAATTGACTCTAGCTTTGGTTGTACAAGCCTCCCAGCCTTGACATATAAATACAAGTTCTACATAAATACAAAGTTCTACAAATCAGCCAGTTAATAGATCTTTAAATACAAAGATTTTTAATGTGAGAAATGCACTCAGCAGTCGTTATTTGACAAATGTCAATTTGGTGTAACTCCTTCCCTAGAAAGGCATGAAGCAAACAACGGAAGCACTAAAATGTCAGCTCATCCATTTCCTTATCCAGAGTTACAAGCTACAGTTGTGATTCAGTTAAACTCAGCGTTTCCTTCCTGATTCACATTTTGCATTTCATAGCCAAACCACACAGCACACTTGATGTGTCTATTCATTTTCTCCCTCTGCTGGCTCAGGCTAGTATTGCAGGTGACAAGACCGGGGGCTCAGTCGACAGAGAGGACAATGGAGGCAGAGAGGAGCACAGTAAACCAGACACTGATAAGATGGAAGAGGGATGCGGTATGTTTTCATAAACACGGTCTCCATCTCATTTAAATTTTATAACTTCCCCCTAATCCTTGTAGCTTCTGTGTCATACTTGTTTTAAAGCAGGTACACATTTTTTTCTATATATTACACACATAGTGTTTGACTGACACGGCCTCGTCATCTCAATACAGAGAGTTCTTTGGGGTCACTGGGCTCCAGTGAGCAGCTACCAGACTCCGACTCGGAACCGGATGAAAGCGGCCAGAGGACGGCACACCCCCACTGCCTGATGAAGCAGGAGAGCGAGGTGAGCCTGGACGATGACCAGCTGAGCTACAGGGACAGCCTGGATCTGTCCGGCCACACAACCAATACCGACCCAGCGCAAGATGCCGATCAAGACCAAGTCAGCCAAGATGCAGCAGAGCCTCCCGCTCTGCCCAACAGCGGGCCCCCAGACGACGACACAGGGGCAGAACAGGATCTGAGCGTCTCTCTGGCTGAGCTCAATGTGAACCAGTCCAACAACAACAACAACAACAACAACTACCCCTACTCCCCTAGTTTAAACCTGCCAGGTCTTCCACTGGCACGTCTGTCTGGGAAGAAATTAACCCTGACCAGAAACAGAGACAGTGAACCTGAATTTGTCTGATACCAGTATCATCTTGTGCGTGTATGTAACCTGTGAAATTAAGTATAGCATCAGGAATCTGGTTTTTATGCATTTAAATCCAAACCTAAAACTGAGGATTAGTTTATCCTGTACATCAAAATCAACATTTATTTCCCCCATAGTTTTTGATTGATCCTGGCAGTGAAACCTCTGCACGCTTACTGCTGTTTGATGCTATTTCTGTCAAGACGTTTGACTCCAATGATTATAAATTCAGTTTGTCATGTTTCTATTTTAAGTGTCTTAGTCATTGCTCTTATAATTGTGGAGAAAGGTGGGGTGCAAGTCACTCGTCAGAATGTGTGTAATGTAAAAGTTTCTAAGCAGATCCTCTTAAATATACTGCTGGTTTTTATTTCAGCAGTAAAACAAAAAAAGTTTAAATTTAGCAATTTCTTATAAATGTAGCGTGTTTTGCTCTTTTTATGAATGTTTGGTCTATTTTAATAAAAATTCATTTATTTTAAAATGTTTAAGTTCATCTATAAACTTGTTTTGGTGATGTCTTCCAGAGTTTTTTCTAAATATAAGCAGGAACAAAATGAAGTGAAATACAACTGAAAACAATTCTCAGTGACAGCTGCATTCACTTCTGCTACTGGGCTGTGCCCTGATTCCACTTTCCTCCAGTGTGGGCTGTAACTTTACAGTGTGGCATGACGCCGTATAAGGTCAGTTGTAAAAGCTCGGGTCTACAGCAGCTACAGCATATGGCTTTCAAAAGGAAAAAGAAGGTAGGCTTCTTATATGATAAGTTTAGATCTGTGCATAAATGGTGAGATTATGTAAACTCAATCCACTTGAACAAAAAACAATTTATTTTAAAACATTTTACAAAATCTTTAATTACAAGAAATATTCTAACTTAAGGGTCAACAGTGGAATGAAAATCCATAGGTGATGAAAGATGTAACATTGCTTTTCCTCCTACACGATCCCGTAGAACATCTGAAAACAAAAGAAAATGATTTGGAGAAATCTACTCAACGCTGTACAAACATGCTGGTTTTGACTGTTATAACAGACTCTACCAGCACTGACTGTTTGCTTTACATCTCAGACTACCCTTGCAATTTTACAGAAACGTGTCTATTACTTTATGAATACACAACAAAAGGCACCAAGTTCAGTCTACTTACTACTATAAATGTAAGGAAAAAAACTGAACTTTCACCAATTAGGATACTCCTATGAGATACACACCAAAAACTAGACTGTGCAGACATATCCACAAACTGAAGATGTACCTTTCTGTTACTGGACCAGTCTGTATGTGATGTACCTCCCAGCTGTTTCACTAGGTCTGATGATCTTCACAACCTGGAGAAGTTCAAAAGTTGCAGATTTTCAGAACAGCGTTTGGTATAGAGCCACACTTCTGCTACATTCTCACAACAGTCAAATTATTTACTGTTAAAGTTTACAAAGTGCAAGTTATTCCTGTTTCCCCAGCATTTGTTTGAGTGGCAGCTGCTGCCATATTAAATGCAAATAATGTCAGTGAACTGAAACATAAGTCATAAGTTTATTATGGGTCTTGTTTGTAGCTTTTCTTCCAACACAGTCGCATTCAAAATTATTTAAAAGTGAATGCAAATTAGGCACATTTTATAAACTTTTAGCTGTTTGCAGTGAAGAATTCCAACAAGATCAACTGTAATAGCTCAACGCAACAAATGTTACAACCTGAAATGCAACTTTCGAGGTCTACTGCAAAATGACTCAACTTGCTGAATACAATCCCTCATCAGGGCACACAGCCAGAACCTGATGGTCTACTAAGTACTGTAGGCATCTGGCATGAAGGGGCTGAATCATTTTTTGAGTGCAGTAGTCATTACAAGTTGCATTTTGTGTTGAATTTGGAGAAGCCACTTGTAACATTAAATGGTTTGTACACTGCCATCTGAAAGTTTGTGGATTTTGCTATCGCACTTTTACTTTTTCTTTGCAATGAGTGCAACTTTATGAACTGTCTGAAATATAAAGTGCCATGTTCTGATCAGAATCCTTAACTGAAAGGCACGATTAACCCAAGATCAAAAACAAAAGACTATGTAGCCAAGCATCTTTTATACTGCATGTCTTACTTGTCCTCTTTTCAATCCAAAGTAACGAGCCACGGGGTCCCCAGCCTGGATTCTTGGCAACTGACTCTCTTTTAATTTACTGATGAAAACATTGATAAGGAAAGATTCTTAAAAAAGTTGAATTTTACAAAGGCGCCAAATACAGAGTAGTGGTGATCTTCAGGCTTCAACAAGCAAACCCATTTCAATCATAATTTAATTTAATTACTGTAAATATTACAGTGTGTGTAAGGATACTATCTTGCCAGTAGTTCAGTCACTTCCTCTTTTGTCATAACAATGTGCTCTGGAACAAGCTGCAAGACAAAGAAGAAATGCATCAAACACAAACAGTATAGTCCATAACATAGTTTGGAAATACAGTACTGACAGCAGAACAGTGAGTTTATCAGTATATTGCTTACTTCATGCTCTGTGATATTAATAAGTAGCTCCTGTTGTAGAAACTGCTCCAGTATGTATTTGGGTGCCATGTCGACCAGAGACTGTAAGGAGACATTTTCATATTCAAAATCCAAACAAAGAACAAGTAATCAATTACAACCGTTTTTCCCTTTTTATCATGGAAATGTTTGAAGTAGCATCATCTTTAATTTGTGTTTACCTGTTTGGCTGAAGGTGTCATGCCCATCTGAACAACAATGATGGCTCGTGTGATGTTCTCTTCCTGCATCCTCTGACAGTACATCTTAATCGTCTTGATTCCCACCTTAGGTTCCTCTGAAGATTGAATTTAAGTAATACTCCATGTTATCATAAAGATGCAGCTGTTTTATATGAAGTTGAGGTTTTAAACTGAAAAACATTAGTCACCTCGTTTCTAATATTAGACATTAACCTACCGGGGAAAAAAACAAACATCTGGTCGGTGGGGTCATCGTTGTGTGCCACCAGCACAGTGAGATCTGTACGTCTGGGGCGACCCTCACTGGGCTTGTCTCCAAACTGACTCTTGAACTCATCCAGTGTCTGGTCCAACTCGTCCTGTGTCACCAGATAGCCTCTATCATGGCACAGCTTGGGGAACATAAATGAGAAAGTCAGTGAGCAAACGGGACAAACCATGATGTTAACAGACGAGCCTGGAAATCACTAGAGCTGGTGTCTTCTCGTAGCCTGAGTGTAGCTTCTTGTAAGGTTCAACTCCCACTCTTCTGTTCCCCAAGCATGTACTAACATTCAAGATTCAAAAAACTTGATTAATCTCCGGGGGAAATTATTTTGCCTCGTTACAGTTGTTCTCAACACAGACGGAAAGAAATGGAACCACAACCAGGAAAGATCCACATCAACACAAGTACACAGTAACATCAATACAGAGAACTCACTATATATACAGACATCTAACAGCTAGCTACAGAAACTCGGCACAATCCGGAGCTAGAATAAACTGTCTATCAATACGCAGCCACAAACTACCAAAGGTGATGGTATACAAGAAATACATAAGATATGGCTTCATGAAACTCATCACCCCACGTTACACAGAGACACCACTGTTTGCTACATGCTCTATGCTAAGCTAAGCTAACAAAATAAAAAAACAACCAAACCCAACGCACCTGCATAATGGTTTTACGAATCTTCCATAGTCTGTATGTTTCTTCTTCGTCATCCATACTGTTTTAAATGTTTCACTTGCGCTAGGTATAGATAAAACAGTAATATTTTCTATTCTGAGACGCTTTCGCTGTCGCCCGTCGCACGACAGAATGCGCGTTTTCGTTCACCGACACAGGCTGATGATGTCATCACGCAGCGGCAGAGTGTGGGTGGGGCTTGTGAAAAAGCGACAACACAACAGGAGGGATCAGCTGCTGCAATGTGACTTATGACTTGTTTTAATGTAGCTCTCTTATACTAAACATGAGACCTTTATGTGCTTTAATGGTATTTGGGGCTGTGGCAAGCAGTGGAGTGTTACTGTCGATCGTGCTGTACTTTGTTTTAACCATCACGGTAACGTAAACCTACACGGTACTTAGCATGTGTGGTTGTTTCTCTGATTGTGTGACTATTATCGACACCTGCAAAAACACCTGTTCGTTAATTGTGAATTTGCATTTTAACAGTAACGTAATAAGCGATGGTTTAGTATCAACGCTTTATATATTATAATGTATTTACTAGCTCTCGTGTCACACGACATTCATACGGTTTCCCATGCGTTTCATACATCTGTCTTATCTAGCAGTCTGTCCGGGAAACATTATAAACACCGCAGGGATGAAGGAGTTGCTTATTTGAGGTATAAAATAGCCTATTTCGGGACTAAAATGTGAAATGAAATGCTTCAGTGTAAAAGTAAGTCACATGTGACTTTAGTTTATGACACGGCATGTTTCTGCAGCAGCACTCCCCCATGTGGCTGCTGGTGCCAGCTGATAGTTTGATCATCCAGAAAATACAGCAGCAGCCATTGTAAGGATTTTACAACAAAAGGCCAGAACATTCACAGCAGCTGATGTTTTATTAATTCTGAGGTGGCCCTTTATTCTAGTTTAATATCAGCCTATATCAAGAAATAAATACTTTATCTATTCACATGTACTTCTAGTACTAAAGTACTTACTTTAAGTACAAGTAGGCAGAGTAGTGCAATAAAATGTACTTTTTTGTCTTCGACCACTGGAGATTATTTAATTAAAAAATAAATTTAGTATATATAAATATGAAGGGGGCTCCTACCTTTGTAGGCTGCACCTTTGAAGTCTTGCCAAAACAAGGTTCATACCACCTATAGACATCCTGACAATAGTACATCTAGAATTTTCTGTCCTTCAAGAAACATATTTTATTTGTACTTGTGTAGTTTTGACTTTTTGCAAATATTACATGATATACAAACTGTCATTTTTTCTATATTCGTACTTGTTTGTTTGTAACCATCTATCAATGCAAAGCCATGAAGCATGATTTCCATGCAGACCTGCCAGAACATTCTGCAATAATCTGTTGCCCAATCACTCACTCTGTTGTGTAAGGCTTTTTCCCACAAACAGTTTGCTGTGACTTCACTATGGTTTTGCAAGATGTTATGAACAAACACCTGGGTATAAACACAGATTATTATTACAAGTTATCTAATTGTTTCACCAGCCATTGTAACTTTTATGTCGGAGATTTAGGGGGTTAGGCAAGTTGAGAATCATGCTGATTCACTAATATAGCTGTTTGAGTTCAGATATTAAGCACATTACATAATGAGCTTGTGTATTTCTTCAGACTGTTGCTCTTTGCCCCGGCCACATGGAGCTCAACCCCCCATGGTTCTTTCTCCTTGCTTTTATAAGGAGTCAACAGCCCTTCTGAGTTTATGATAACGCATGTGAACTGTGGACTGCAGTGGATTTATCACTCAGCAACACAGAGGGACCTATAGGAGAATTACAGCACATCAGTTCTGTTATCAGCTGGTTCCTTTACTTGAGGACAGTGGAACACGAGCTCTGTCAGTAGTGCGATTGTGGTTCAGCAGAGAGGGTGTAGCTGAAGCCGCTCAAGGGTTTAGAGATTTGATTGCTTTCTGCCTTCAGAGGACCTTACTGAAGGGTAGAAATGCGCTTCTTCGGGTCCACTGTCCTTTTCTCTGTCCTGCTACAGGCCCTGGTAAGAGAAGCTGGCATTATTGCTGAAACACTGAGTTTTGTTGCACAACTGCGGTTTGTTTGTGGAGATTCTAAGGCTATATTGAATTAATATAATTATTAATTATCAGGGACAATGCACTCTTGCAGACATTAAAACTATAATGTGTTCTTTGTGATCTGTTTGTGTTACATTTGGTGTATTTAATGTATTTCTTTAAAGGTTTGTACCCGGTTATGAGACTCAGTACTTTTTCAGGTGAAATGTCTGATATTGTCAGAGCTGTAGAACAGATAGATTTTCTGTTATTTAATGTTCATGCTGAAGGATAAAAGTGTGACTACTGACACATGACACACTTACAACATTATCTGATTGTGCACAAGTAAGCTTCTATCACTAAACTGTGTTTTTTGTTTCTTACCCCCCCTGTCTTCTAACAGTCTGTCCCGACAGAGGAATGGCAGACGGCCACATCTATTTATGACTTCTCAGCAAGAGATATTGATGGCATCCTGGTTTCCCTAGAAAAATACCGGTAAATCGGTCTCAGTGTCAATATTTGCTGCATCATCCCATTTAAAGCAGGCTATCGCTAAACCCCCGTGGATGTGTCTTCTATATTTCTCAGGGGGGATGTTGTCATCATCACCAATGTTGCTTCCAAATGAAGTAAAACTCCGGTAAACTACTCTCAGTTTGCGGACATGCACGCCAAGTACGCTGAGAGAGGTTTACGCATCCTTGCCTTCCCTTCTAACCAGTTTGGGAACCAGGTAAACTGTTTTTTGCAGAAGCTTCACACTGGCACAGGACTAAATTTGTCAGCGTTCGTTTTTATTCAAACATGGCACTTGTAATATCTTTCATTACTATTCTTACCCACAACATTTGGACCAATCTGTTCTGTCCTTTTTCACTTGTCTCGCTTAACAGGAACCAGGCAATGAAGCTCAGATCAAGCAGTTTGCTCAGTCTTACAATGCCCATTTTGACATGTTCAGTAAGATTGATGTGAACGGGGCCAACGCTCACCCTCTGTGGAAGTGGCTGAAGGAGCAGCCCAAAGGCAAGGGCTTCCTGGGAAAGTAAGTGGTGATCAAATGGAGGATTCATCACAGGTGATCATTATGAAGACAGACCTGTGTGGTGTAGTTACATTAGGTATATTGACACTGTGATTTCATGTAGTTTTTTTTTTTCAATGATTATTTTCTCATATATCGCCTGTCTTCACTCCTGCAGCAGTATCAAGTGGAATTTCACTAAGGTAAATATCATTTTTCAGTCATTTATTGTGAATTTGGAGATCACCAGATAAAGCAAACAAATTAGCATCTGTTCATGCAATTTTGTGCTCAGTAAGAATTTAGCATCATACAGCTAATCAAGCTTTTTTTTTTTACTATTGTCATCACAAAATAGTTCTATATCTATATAATGAGAGTATACATTGAAAGATGCCTGTAAATGATTTTGATTTTCATAATTATTTTAAAAGTAAAACTGTCTTTTTTTTAATAATAACTGAGCTTCTGTTTTTCTCTTCCTAGTTTCTGATCAACAGAGAGGGGCAGGTGGTGAAGCGATATGGACCACTGGATGAACCACGTGTATGTACAAACATCTTACATTACTGCAAATAGTATAGTGGACATATGGCTTCACTGCAGTACACTGTCTTTTCAATTTATTCTTTCCTACAAGACTCCTGTGTAATTATCGGTCAAAAACTCTCTCTACTGTTTATGCACAATTCTTTCATTTGGAAGAAACTAGCAGATATACGGTAACAATACCGTGTGCACAAGAAAATCGATTTGGTGTAATTTGAAGCAAAATTTCTATCCCACATGGTGCGAGATGTATGGTACTACAGCTCCAGCTGTAACTCGCACGCATGCTATTAATACACTTACATGAGGACTTGCAATAGACACTAATTTCTAATGTTGGTTTTGTTTTAGGAGGTGGAGAAGGACCTCCCCAGATACCTTTAATCCCATCATGGATGACTGATACCTCATTTACTGATTTTATCTTTCCACTGGTCTTTCTCCTACTTTCTCCGAGCATCAGTGGATATAGTTTGGATCCATCTCAGATAAGTGATGGTCTGTTCAGAAATCCGCATGGCAGACAGAGCAGACCTGATGAAAATGGCGTGCAAACCTTCTGGGGAAATCATCAAACTTATATTCTGCTGTTTCTCTGGAGAAAAGGAGAAAGGATCCCCTACTGCACCATTTGCAGTTTTGGTTTAGATTAATGTCCGTCTCTGTTTTCCTTATAAAATGTACTAAGATTTTATTCTAATGATCTCTTTGTCTGTAATATTAATTGTCTGTCAATAAAACATGGGGATTTTTCAAGTTTAAATATCGGTTTTGCTTGTAGACTATTGTGTTTGTTGTTCTTTTGTCCTGAGCTATTCTTGTGCACAGTGATCTTTCATTTCCATATTATGGAAATAGTTAAAAGTGACAACAAATCCATTTCTGGCATATTGAAAATGTGAGCATGTTTGAGTCTGGATTTACTTAACAAATGAGCTTAAAATGAAACGGTGGGATTTGTCATCTAGTAGAAAAGTATAAGAATCTTATCTATTAGACAATGGATTCACAGAACAACTCAATACTAAGACGACATCCACAACAAAGACTTGTAGATTAGGTTTGCAGAGAGGTCAATATTGAAGTTGAGATGATGATTGAGGTGATTAATCTATTTTATACAAACTATAACTATATGCAGTGAAGAAAAAGCTCACACAACATTGATTTGACTGTTTGGATCAGTGTAGTTCCTATGGGGTGTCAGACCCTACAAGGTGTAACAAGATAAATAGTTTCTCATCTGTCAAGTGAAAACCTGTACAGTGTTACCACTAAAAAATATTTAAACAGCTAAGTTAAACATAGTAAAGGATCATTATGAGTACTACTATGGTACAAGAAGACACTAGGTTCATAGTGAATAGCTGGTTAGCACTCGGTGCATACAAATTAATGTCATTAATCATTAATGTCGCAATCTTAAAAGTGAATAATATGTAAAACACATTTTGCGCAGACAACAGAAACCAAGTTGTCTGTGAAATGAATTCAACTCGTCACGAACCAGTGTTGATGCAGCTGCTCAGACTCTGGCACGCCGGCCTCCTGCTGCGGTTTGTCCTGCAGGGGGCGCCGCAGAGCACGGGCAGCGGCACAAACCCAGGCGGCGGCAGCAAGTGCGGCGCAGTCGAGCCGAGAGGAGCCGAGAGGAGCGGACACGGTGCCGCTGTCGTGAGGGAGCACCGCACGGATGAAGGCACCGTCACGGATATCTGTCACACAATCCTCCGTTTGATTATCGCCCCGCGTCTGACGCCACCCTCCTCCTTCCTGTCACCGGCGCTGCGGGTCTTTCATCCGGAGGGCTCGCCTGTTTTTCCTCCGGGAGGCTGAATGGAAGCTGCAGCCGAGGGAGCGGTCGGGCTGTCGGAGGCCAGGGACGGGAGCCCGCTTTCCGGGGCCGCAGCATCCGAGGATGCGGACACGGTCATTGGAGTTAGCTACGGGATGGACGCAGACATGGGTACGTTGTGACCTGTCAGACAAACCCTTTCCCCGCTGAATGCTTATTTAAATGCGCCTCACACTCATTTCCATGATGTTTGTGTCTCATCCCACCGCTGTGGCCAAAAGTCCCGACTCATCTTCGCTAGCAGGGATCTGTAGCCATGCTAGCTGCTACGTTAGCTGAGTGGATGAGGGGGCAGGTGGGAGAACAACACACAGCCGCTAGTGCACAGGTGAAGTCGTGAAGCGGAGGTCGTGACGAGTCGGTAACAGAGCAAACATGGCTAGGTAGCGAAAAGACGGGTGTCTGGAAGAGAAATCTGATCCATGGGCACGGTGTAAATATTTCTAATTACCTGTAGTGACAGAGAGAAATAACCAGGGGCGTTACTAGGATTTCTGACCACCTTACCTTACCTTGGGTTTAAATTCAATAAAAAATATGTCCCCCTCCATCTTTAAATGCACCTGTCACCCACAGACACATATTAGAGAGTTGTTATTGGCACTAAAATATAGATAGATATTAGAGGATATGAAAGAAGTCCCTCAAATGTCTTAATAAGCCAGGATGGTCAGGTGTTCAAGGTGAAATCATTCATTGTATTGTATTGTTGTACTGTCACATGGGAAACAGTGTCAGTCCTCGCAGTGCTACATAGAGGATGTTATTATTGTATTATAGCCAGCAATGCGTCAGCCAAGCCTCTGTAACATGTCAGATTGTTTAAATATTAGCTTTGGTATATTGACTTAAGTTAATTTAAGCTCCTCAGTCACTTCAATACATTCAGTTGTCAAACAACTATTGGAAGAACTCATTTCAAGACACCTAAACAACGGTTTCAGCATCTGGTAGCAAACTAGACTTTAGAATAAAATAGCTGCCGTGCTTACTGCCCATGCCTTGTGAGAAACTGCTAAATGCGTCCTGCTGAGCACCGCAGCACATTAGATGGCGTATTAGATGAAATTTCAATAGAAACACTTGAAATACCAAAAGTGGCATGTAAATAATCACAGTTATCCTTCATCATATCAAAGCCGTTAATAGTAGTTTGTACCCTTTTTAAAATGTGATTGTTGTGTGTGTCACTGATGTGAAATGAGGGAGGTGACTGTGTACACATTTTTTTTCATTAGAAGTTGACACATGCATGTGGGTTAAGATAGATATAGTATAAATATATTATAAATTAACATTGTAACAGTAACATTGCTCGCTTGTGTCGATATCTGCAGAAATTTGCAAGGTGCAGTTAACCACTATAATAAAGCACTGCATCATCAACATAGAGACTTGTGCTACAGTGTAAATGACACAACACAATTAATTCTTGTTATGACTTTTAAGTTATAACTCATGGGTGGATGTAAAAATGGGTATGTTATCACCTGTCAAATAAAATACTTTCAGATGTGGCTGTAACATGTATGTATTTTTCATAGGTACAGTATGTTGGGCTCTTGGTGGAGCAGCTGCCAGTCACTTCTCTGTACTGTTCAGTTTGAGGGTTTTCACTGTCCCTGGTGAGGAAAGCACTGACTTTCTTTGACAAGAGCTCAGTACCTCCATGCAGCACAGGCACACAAATCAAAGGGCCGTCTGGTGAGCGCCACTCACTGAGCATAGCTGTATCAGAGGGTGAAAATGGAAGTGGGCTGCCTTTGGCTGCAGATGCTTTTTTTTTTTTTTTTTTTTGCATGCTTGCTGGTGCGTGTCTCCCACACCCAGGGTAATTTCTTGAGTGTGCTGCTCAGTCTGTGCACCTTCACATGCAATGGAAAGCACAGGCTTCACAGGAGAGAGGGAGAGAGGCTGCAAAATCTGTCTTTCCAAATGTAGAGGACAACTCTTTACAGTATGAAGTGATTTGAATTGTGATTAAGTTAGATAGAGGAGAGACCTACAGTAAAAGACCCTACTGACTGTTTAAACCCCTGTAACCTTGTTACACCACATGTCTCAGCTAGGTCGAGGTGGTTTTAAATATTACTAAGGTAAGAGCTATTTCAATAGAGCCCATATTTAATGCAGCACAATCTTGAGTGCCAAAGAACTGCCATTAAAAGAAAAGCTAATCCAATTGATATGTTTCAATAATGTAAATGATGTATTTTTCTTCCATGTTGCTCACTGTTACCCTGTAGAACATATATAATACATAAAAAAAGCAGTTATATAATGTTACCTTTACAATAATATCACCAGCTCCAAGCTGGTTATTATCACACTGTACACTGCTCTGTCACTCGATCATAATTTGTATCACTGTTTGAATTAATTAGCCCTGCACTGTACTTTTTGCTGGATAATGTTATCTGTGCATGTTCCACTCTTATGGAGGTGAACCTACATGTACGTAAAACCACACTTATCCCTTTATGCAGCAGGAATGGTGAGGTGTGGATCACGCCACGCAGCCTCAATGAAGGGACGCTATAGATAGCCGCAATGTGTTTAACCCAGGGATTGTGTTGTGACAGTAACGGCAATGTGGTACTGGCACTGGTCATTAGGAGTGAATGGAAATGTCAGCTGCAAAGGTCTCCTTTCAGTCTCATTGGCTCGGATTAATGCTAAACTTTCATGTAAGACATTAAAGGGCTCACTGTGAGAGCTTGGTAATGTCAGATCTTGTGTATGTATAATTGCAGACTGCGCTTTTCAGCTTCTGAATGTGTGAATACAATGTTGTGTGGGTGTCACAGCTGGCTGTTAAATAGCTGAGTATTTAGTCCCATTCAGAGCTCCTCATCCTCAGGCCGTCGTAATTTGTCCCTATAGTCTCCTGTCAGCACGACAGCATTAATCTCACTTATCTTCTTCCCACACTCGTGCTCAACTCCTCTCAACCTTCAGCCTGGTCTTATTTGTCTACCTCACCTCTCCTTATTCCCAAGCTAAAACTCATCTACAGAACTTCCTCTGTAGGAGACTCCACTGGCTCAGCCACTCACCTCTGTTTATCTCTGTTCTCCACTCCAGGCATAGCCTGTCAGAATTGCTGACATAGGCACAAAAAGTGGTTGCCTCGTGTGGAATTTACCATCCATCTGCTTGCTCCTCAGTCCTTCTCCAAGGTCTCCCTCCCGCTCGCTCTCTCCCTCCATGGCTATGCACGCCGGTACCAGTTTTTGCCCCCATCCTCACATGGAGCTTGTATAAGATTTTGATCCTCTGCCAGGTTATTTGATGTCATATTATTTAACGTAGATGATGACGCAGTTCAGTTACGTCTTACATTGTGCTGATTTTGTCTGCAAGTGGGGGGGGGGGATGTGTGCCACAGTAGCTATTTTAAACAGACAGCGAGGCAGGAGCTTGGTGTTTGCTGCTATCTGTCCTTGTGCTTTCCTTGGCGAAGGATTTTTTTTCTGAATGATACCTGCTAGGGAGATTAGTGAAGGACAGAGTAAAAACGGGGCATGGTAAAGAATTTTAGGCTGTACTTTCTTCTGCTGTAGTGGTAATTCAGCTGTAAAAGGCTGTGCTGCTGGATCAGGCTGTGGCTCAGTTTTACACTTACATCACTGCAATGTCATACTGCCCCAGCCTTCCTTGGAATAAGGCAAAGACCCGCTGTTTTCAATTAAGAGAGTTACTGTGCCTGCTGTGCACGACATTATTATTTCATAATCAGCACTTGGAGCATGTGTGCAGACAGACAGAAGCACAAAGCATATAAACATATTGGAACCACCTACATAAAATTGGTGGTGATTATTTTCTACCAAGAAAGCATTTGAGAGGTGCCTGCTTGGGGCTTTAGTAACCGTACCTATTCTAGGACATAGGAAATTAGAAGCAAGGTCAGGTAGTGACCCAGTTGGGGATGCTGTGACTGTAGTGGTACATGTTAAGGAACCTACACACACAAATCCTCCTCGGTTTGACCAGCCAGCTGGAGTTTTTGAACATGGCAACATTTGAAAAAAGCAAAAGTGACAAATATTCATATGTTCCAGGTTGCAAACTATTTTAGTTTCATTGATTTAATTTTTTTGGATACAAAAGAGATAATTTTAGGAGGAGAAACACAGAAAGGCATAAGTATGGCCAGTAAGGTGTCCTCCAAACCCAAAGTACCCAAAACATTGTACATGCACAAAATCCCCATTACCCCTTAGACACAAAACAAGAATTAAGCACTACACCAATTGCTATACCCAGTTTAAGACAACTAACCAACCAATTAGAGGAAGCAAAAAAAGCCCCCAGGTCAAGATATCAGAATGTGGAAGACATTATTTTTCACTGCATTTGTAAGAGTACAGACAAATTTGTTCCACATTCAAAGTAAGTTAAAAAAATAACAAAAAAAACAATGTTTGCAGACTTTACAGTGTTGGCCACCAAATAGTCAATTTACATCCATCGACAAAATCATGTATCGATACTGGAACATGTGCACTTGTAAAGTAACAGCTTCAGGTAAACCCAAGCGTCTCTGCCTCCACCTGGTAATTTGAATCTCCAAATAGTCTCAACTCTAGTCTTCAGACAGGTATTAGTGGTGGGTACTTAGTGATTCCACCAGAACTAAAAGGCCAAGAAACCAAGTAAAAATTCTTCCACGTTATGCTCTTCACCCACATTCTCTGCCACAGTAAAGTGAGAACAACATATTAGTAGGTCTCCTATTGAGATCAACCACTTTGGCCTATAAAGGGGAAGCGTGGCTCCAGCAAATTGAATTGTGGCTACATTCAACCAAAAGATATACATACAAACAGATGGGTTTCAAACCAAACAAACCAGGTACAAGTGCTGCTCCTTTCAAACCACCTGAATTGATTTTTTCCCTTTGCAAACCAAAGGGAAAAAGATAAAACAACAAAAGCTTTAACTGCATTACTTAAAAGCCAAAGGCACTTTAATGTACACTGCTACAAGCCTCCATGCGTCCTGCTAAGGCTACATTTAACTATACCAAATGGGTTTAATTATCCCGGATGACGATCTCCTATTATTATGTTAGGCTCAGGCCCTCAGCAAACATAGATGCATGCCAATCAGCCGATCAGATGATGCCAATCATATTAGCAATCAGCTGATCAACCCTTTAACAGGAATCACCAAACACGCTGTGAAACACACAGCCAACCTCTCTCCTTTGTGTGTTTGCATTTATGGAACGATTATGCAAATAATGAGAAGAGATACTGTATGGTTACAGTGGGTAATTGTTTATAGGGATGTCTCGGTGAAGTTTTTTGGTTTGTTTGTTTGCCTTCATTATCTGCTGTGGCTGATCTGATGTTGGTAAAATCTCATTAAATATGTATCTGACACATTAAAATAATTATTCTGACGCATCTTATTTTTAAAGAGCTACTTGATCCAAATAAATTTTTACAAACATTAACTTTATAAGCTAAGTGTAGATGTATCAACAGAATTTCTGGAACTACAGTTTAACTCTGCTACAGAGTGGAGCATCTTCTATCGCAAGCAAGAAACCAGCTACACAGTACAGAGCACTTTAACCAGCAACTTACTCTGAGAATGTTTCTTAATGAGAGCTGAACTGACCTCCTGCAGTGGACGTTTGCCTTTTTAATTAATAAATGCAGTGGTCTGCAATGGCTAAAACTGAGAAGCTGCCAGCTGAATATTTTTTACACTGCCGTATTTGCTAGTAACAGGCTAAATAGCATCAGATCTTGCTGCGGAGCTTCAACCATATAATTGTCTTTTTAAGATAAGCGCTGCACTTACAGAGTAATTACTGTTTTTCTATATAGTAATTATATGCAAGTTGTGAACACAAACTGGAAGAAAGGTGCAGTACACGTTTGCCTTAACCCTTAACATGCCTGTAATTCTGTCCATCAAGGTTTCTAAGGTTCTTATAGCAGGTTTAGTTTGTGCCTGAATTGTAAGTTCTGCTCCGAAATCCCATCAATATGTGATTATTACTTTGCTTTCTGCAGAGGAAATGCTTTCTTCACTTATTTCCAGGATCTCTCCACAGACACCTTTCGGATTTCTCCAGTCCTGACAAGAGGACTCATTTTCTATACAGTTTTAACATCAGCAGCTGCAGACTGTGTTTTTTTCCTGCATTGTACAAAAGACCAGGGCTGGTGTCTTCTATCACAGTTTTTGTGTGGGCATTCATTCGGTGTATAGTAGCAGTGCAAAGGATTTCTCTTTGACACCACAGGCAGTGCAGCCTCGCGCTGTTTATAAGAGACAAAGGCAGCTTTCTGTAGGTAGAACAGTAAATGATAAGAGCACAGATTGATGGCTGCAGTGCCAGATTACCTGCACTCTGCCTCAACATTTAGATGGCAGCCTGCAGAGGTGGTCTCTTACTGTGTCTGCTTCTTTGCTGGGATAAATGCAGTATAACATGTATTTAGATGATGGCAGAAGACATAAAGACATGTTTAAGTCTGTGAAGCATCATTTTTGTCAATTTAAGTAGTGATCTACAGTGGCAGGATTCTGGTGAGTTATCATTCTCATAAGCGTTAGCTAATGTAATACATGTGTAGCAGGTTCAGCAACTCCTAACGTGCAGGTCTATCTATACTGTCTACGCGACTGACACAAGGGTTTAATTTTATACGTGTGCTTCCTCTGTGAAGTGTCATTAAATCAGCAGATGTGGTAGTGTGTAGATTTTTCTCAGCAGCTACAAGATTGGTGGGAGCGACCTGCACCACTGTAATTCTTCTGCCACTAGAGCAGAATCACCTATGGCACAAGATGCTGCTCTCAGCAGTAACACAGCAGCACACAGGAGTCAGTCTGATCACCACCATGTTTATTTGTATTAACTTCACTCCCATGACTCCCTACCCCATGTCCTCCTCTCCTCTCCTCTCCTCTCCTCTCTTCCTTAGTCTGTAAAAGGACGTTTTTTTTCTCTTGGCTGACAGCTTTCAGTGCATTTTCAGGATCACAAGGATAACTAAGCTCAGTCTTGATCTGAGAGCTCAGTATGAAAAACATACTGATATTGCATAAGAGTGTGAGCATTTGTGTGAGTGTCATTTAGCTGGGAGGCCTGAGCTGTTTTTAGCTTTGCCCAGAGAACAGGGTGCTGCTGCTGAACCCTGCCAGTCTGACCTGGAGCAGTGAAACTTCCCTAAGGAAGTATAGGACGGGCACAGTCTTGACAACATTCCCACTAGCCAGTGTACAGGAGAAAATGTCAACTTAAAGTGTAGAAATAGAAGTTATATATACTACAACTCTTCCCCCGATGTGTTTTTCCTGACTCAGTCCACATGCTGACTCACACTGTTGGCAGGTATTATACCATTAACCTGCAGTTTTAATGCCTTTTGGTGGCACGTGTGTGTGTGTGTGTGTGTGTCCCTGTGGTGTGTGTAATAACAAGCTACTATAACAGCAGTGTCATGCCTTGGCCAAGCAGCTAGACTCCTTTTTAAAGACCTCACACTCTGAATCCCCTCACTTTGAATTTTGATTTCAATTTTATACTGGAGTCATTAGCTGCCGTCAGTAACTGCAGAGCCGCTCACTTTGTATTGACAGTTTGAATGTTAAATAAATGACTCTGGGTAGTGAAGACATGCGGTCGATGCATCGTACTAGCAGCTGTGACATTTTAATGATGTTTGCATTTTTATAGAATATTACTGTCAAACTTTCACCAGAAAAGAAATGTTGACATTTATACTGATTAGATAACACAAATGCACACAATGCTGTACACGTGAGGGAGTTTCTTAAAACCTTTCTGAAAAAGTCTTCTGTTTTAAGTTGTCTGTTTTTAAGGCAGTTGAATTTGAAGCAGGGCAAATATAGGATGTTAAAGAGCCCAGAAAAGCAGACAGACGGTGTCTTGACTTCCCCCCGTCTTTGCATTGGGGCCATCTTATCCTGATAATCCAGACAGTTAGTCCAGTACGGGATGGAGAGAATGGGTTTGGGATTAGGGATAGAGTAAGAGTGGCCGTGTCTTGGCCGACTTTGCATGTGGGCTCCTGTCTGCCTGTGTGACACTGAGGAGACCTCTGAAGATTTAGATTTTTTGTGGTTAAGCCACAGTCACATTTGTTCAACTGGAATCACTGTGTCTGTTGTGTTTAAAGGTCTGAGGTTTTCTGGAGTTACAGCGTTTGCCTTTATAACATATTATGCTGTGTTTGGGCAGTTGGCTGGACAGAGCAAAGTAATGTGAAGACATCACCTATGACTTGGGGAGACAGTGATGAACAATATTCAGTGTTTTTTGGAAATGTTGTAGAACAAACAATTGGTTAAGTTGCAGGCTTGTAGTATTTCTCAAGGGCTCTCTTAGTAAAGCAACGTTCCCATAATTGGATTCAGCAGCTGTTTTCCTGTGTGAAGTCTGTTGCACATTGCTCATCATCTAGCTCCAAGCCAAATGTCTAAAAAGGAGGTTTTCTTTGATCCAGCTGACGGCATGAAAGGTTTTTATTAAGCCTGCTTGCTTGCCTGATGCTATTGATCATAAATGGATGACTTGGCATAGTGAAAAGCTGTCCTCTCGAGCCCCTGCTCCCCCCACGCATTCACTGTAATATACAAAGTGTATGACATGCACTGACATCAGAGGACACAGCGGCTTTCCCTCTGTGTGCACTCAGCTCTGTTCAGTCAGAGCAATGCTGAGGGTAGATGTGTTCTGAGGGAGATGTTGTGGATGTGCTCTGGCAGCATCAAGACAGTTTAAGTCATGTTAAGGTGTTTAGAGCTGGGTTCTACCATAGTTCCTGCTGCAGTCTGCAAGTAGCTGGCATTATTGACTGTGTGTTGTTCTGCCTGTGGCTACCGCGGTCTGTGTGTAAATGAAGACGCAATAAAGGATAAGCCACAAGGATATTATTCCACCACAGTGCCGTAATTGCAAGGGGCGTTTAAAGCCTCTTTGAAAAGCTTAGTATTAGTAAAGTTGATGGCTCCTTAATTGTAGTGTCGCCATCCAAGTGGCTCTGCGCTAATCATGGAGGAATGATCAGTCGAGAGAAATTATTGATGGATGCACACATGCAATGCCACACACGAGTAGCACACGTGCAGTAGCTGTTAGAATACCCTGTTAATGTGCTTGTGCACATGATGAGAACATCATGTCCTAGTCATAGAAACACAGAAATGCTTGTTGGTTGGTTGGGTTTGATTTGTCAGGAAACCAGGATACTGTGACATGTAATCACGTATCTATGGTTCTGCTCACTGCAGAGTTTGATATTTTGGCAAATAGACTTTGCTTTCCAGTTAGATGAGAAGATTAGTGTGTTGTGTTTAGTCAGTAAACACAAAAAACGATGAAATGACAAGTTTGGAGGCTTGAAAGTGGTTCTAATGTGAAAAACAGTATAACCATATATGTTGCTGAGCTGAAAACATCAGTTGTTGTTCTTTCATTACTGATGAAAACCTAACAAAGACCTTTTTACTTCCTCCACCTTTTCAATCTGGGCAGTGGCCAGACACAAAGAATGAGGGTACCACATTGACTGACTGCTGTGGTCATGGAAAAATACTCCACTGGTTATCAAGATCAAGAGCTCAGAGATGGAACGGCCCGAGGACTGATTCAGGATCAGTTTGTGTTCAGTCTAAACAGCAGCCACCACCGTGGCATTACCCTACTGAGCGTGAGGGAGCGAGGCTGAGGTTAACCATAAATTAACATATTCTAAAAAAAGGAGGTCCTCAAGGCGCCTCTGTCTGTCTGAACTTCTGCAGCAGCCTGCACATGAGAGAACAGATGATTCTCTCCTCTAGCACTTATTTCGTCCTCACACTGTTACTGAAGATTAGAGATGTTACAATCACACAGTGGCAAAAATATTGACACAAGAGCCGACTGTACAGTATATTACGCCAGTTTGCAATAAGATGCTATTTAGTACTCAAATAAAATCTGACAGGGTTGTGAATTTTGGCTTCCTATTGGTCTCTTTGACATGATAAAAAGGAATAAATGAAAAATTAACAACCAATCGATAGCTGGAGCACCATCACTTAGCCTCTGGGAAGATAACAAACAATCAGCTCAGACTGCCGCTTACTTAGCTCATCCTGAGGGAATCCCAGTATTGATTCCATGGTCTGGGCACTGCTATGTCAGTAACACGTGTCAATGCCGCCTACAGTATACAATGTTAATAATTAGGTGATGTTTATTTCTTTCTTTGCATACTGTATGTACAGTGTCTGTGAATCGTATCCTATATTGCTGTGTGGCTGCCTGTTTCACAGCAGCGTGAGAGGACACGTGAAAGTCAGCATCTGTCTATTGACTCCACACACACGTGCCTTAGTCAAAAAAATGCTGCAAGTGAGGAACCATGGAAACAAGAGGCTGTGTGTGTGTGTGTGTGTGTGTGTGTCCACATGAATATAAACACAGAGGCAATTTACTCAGGGCATAGAAAGAGACAGAGGTTATTATAACAGCAGCTCAGTGTCGTAGTAGTTCTTACATTAATGTAAAATATTTTAATGGAGGAGGGTCATAAATATTGAAAAGTCCACCATAAATCATTCAGAACTGGGTCAGAGGTAAGAAGATGGACAGCTTAATCAAATCCAAAATCCAGTTCTTGATCTTTTTACGTGACATGAATCCTTTCAAAACCATTAAAGGTCTATTTGTTAAAAAAACATGCTGTGTATTTCACTGAGCACAATAATACATATGAAGTGTTTTAACAAAGATTTAAGCCTTTAGAGTTGATTTTATCACTGGTCTGAATCCTGACCTCAGTCCTTTTGCCTGGTGGGAGGATGAGCTGCACAGAATAACGTAAAACAACACAGTGATTGGTTGTAGTAATTCTGCTTCATCACTTTATCACAAGCAAGATATTTTTAACATTCACCCTGTTTTGTTTTTATCGTCCTTATCCAGCCGTCATGTTTGTTGACTACAGCTTCCCTGAGTTTTCATGCATGTGGATATGTCAACAGTCCAGGTTCAGCAGTTTTATGCCGGTTGTATCTGAGAGAGGTGAAAGAGACTAAACAGAGAATGTAACTGAATGATTTGTAAGGATTTATTGGCCGAGTGGATTTGAATATTTTTGCTCAATGTAAACTCTAAAATCTTAAAGCTACAAGTCACAGAATGTTTTGCAGTTGTCATATTATTAACTGAAAATACTTTCTAGTTGTAGTAACAGAGGAAACCAGAAGATGTGTAGTTACAGCCTGATATTACTGTGAAGAATGAAAACTCCAAACAGATCTATACATAGATTTGAAACAGAATAACTCAGAAGCAGCACTGTTGTATTGCCAGAGGCAAAAGTTAAGAGGAGCTTACATATAATAGACCTTCTTCATGTGTTTACTGTAAATAGTCCACATTGTAGTACCACGATGATGTTTTGTATTCTGTGAACAGTGCTACACTTCATCTTTTCTGTTGAATTAGTAGAAGATACTTCCTGTCAGCATCATGTTCATGTACTGTTGTCAAAGCATGCGGATACATCCCCTCTTCAGCGTCCTCGAAACACACTGATGTTTGCAGACACAGCCAGGGATTAAGCTACTGCAGATTTCTCATGTGATCAAATTCCTGCATCAAACAACGGGTTTGTGTGTGAAAATGATATAAATAAGCTGCCGTCTCACTTTGCCTCCTGTGGCTGTCACCAGCCAGTAATGGACCTCTCTCTTAAGGGCTGTAAAGAGTGGGCCATTAAACCAACACACAATCCAATGAGGCAACAGCCTCAGCTAGAAGCTATTTATTTGTATGGGTTTATTTGTTGTTCCATCCCCTGAAGACCTCTGCAGAGAGCTGCTCCATCATGACGATGGAGTAGGATCTATTTTACCTCATATGTTCGCTCTGCAGCCTCTTAACATTGTCACGGGTGGAATTACTTATGTACCTGTTAAAAGTAAATGGAGGGATGTTAACACTGACAGTGTGTTATCACATCAGACTCAATGGTTGTCTCACAGAAAAACATCATCACATATGGGAATAACTCTAAATAATAATTTAACATACAGTTTTCTGTGTATTTAAGGAGCTACAGCCCTTATTTGCCTTAGTAGGATAACGCTCGAGGGTTGAATCTATATGTGCTGACTTAGCATTCAGTACCTCATATTACTCACTGTGCTTTTGCGATACCTTCTTCCTATTCACTATAATATACTCTCATCGTCCTTATGTCTCTTTGTTTCTGTTATTAAATCAGGCTATGATTACAAGAATATCTGTAGGGCATCATGCCTGTGACACTTGCACTCACACTTAGTTGTGTGATGATAATATTATTGAGTTTTGTTGTGGCATAAACATTTTCAGTAGCTAAAATGTAAATGTAGTTCAATGTGGCCTTTACTGGAGCTTTCAGACAACTCTCCTCTGCTCGGAGAGATCTCTATCTTCATTTATTTATCGTTATGGATTTTCTTCATCTTGGCGAGAACATTTGAAAATGGGTGATCGAAAATTCATCAGTTCATCCAATTATGATTAGTATTGAAGTTGTGGGTCGGTTTATCGCTGCTTCAGGATGAAAAAGACTCTCTGATTTGCGTATATGATGTTGAATGCACACAGCCAGATTCATAAATCTCCAGTGATTGCACACACACCCTCATGGTACCTTTAAACCTCTTGTATCAGCAAGTCCCACACTCACACCCACACTTACATACCTGCTCATGCATCCAGGCAGCATCAACGGACGAAAGCATGTGGATAGAAGTAGACCAATACATGCACCTATGTGTGTATTGTCACACTTGGACCTACAGGCTCACATACACAAATACAGAGTAAAGCATAATAAAAAGCAAGTGTTTCTCCTCTTAAATTATCTGCACTCCAAACGTTTCCTTCACCACCTTTTTTTTTTTCCTCAAAAATGATTCTGTGGATGTTGCAGCTTGCAGGGAGTGTTGCTGGGATTTCATCGCCATGCTTTGGCTCATAAATATGTGTGTGTGTGTGTGTGTGTGTGTGTGTGTGTATGTGAGGCACGGAGAGAGATGGAGAGGAGAAGCAGGAGGAGGGGTGGCAAACAGGGTATTCTGTGGCTCTGTCACATGGGCGTCCACGAGAGGCAGGCAGGCAGGCAGCGCACAGAGATGGAGACCAAAGAGGCCTGGCTATCAATTCAGCTGCAAACACCGAGTCGGAGTTTCGAAGATACTCCTGAGTGACAAAGGGCCTGTCACGAAATGTTAAGTGATAAGACGTGTCAAAGTGTTTTCTCACATCATTCGTGACGTCATAGCTGGAAAAGCACAGGTGTGCAGCTCGCACTAGTTTTAGGAGGCATTAATGATGTTGTAAACATACTGTATGTGCAGTTTCTTCATAAAGTCTGTGCAGCTGAGTGTGATATTAGCAACAATGATAACAGAGAGAGGGAATTAATCAGCCTCACTATGCTGAAGGCTTCTCTCGGCTTTTATCTTCTCTCTTCCCTTCTTTTTTCAGTTATTATGCTTCGTCTTATACTGTATGTCTATAATTACGCATCCTTCCTGTTGAGAACAGCTCTGATTGCTTTTCTCTACTGCCCACATCCTGTTATTAGACAAAATAATTATTAGGAATTATTAGGAAAATTGTAAACATAACATAACAGTTGTGAGCTTGCTGTACTTGTGAAATCGTTAGATGTGTCTTTACACTCTTGGCCTAGATAAAATTAGCCTTATAAAGCCAGAGTGCTAGCATGTACCTTACACAGAAGTATAGTTAAAATTTGACAGAGCTGTAGAACTGTAACCCATAAGAAGGTAACTCCCTATAAGAAGATTTTTAGTTAAAATTTCATTTTGACCATGACTAGATTTGGCAACATCTATAAAGTCTTTATGCACGTCAGGCTTTAAAAAGGACTTGGTGTCTTTGTAGCTGACATTACTGTTTGCTGCAGTCCCTCTAGCTGACAGGCTCCTACTTCTATTTGACACTGTTCCTGCATGATGTCGGACTGCTGTGTCCTCCCTTTGGGATTCGTCTTTGTCACAGAGCGTGCTATTGTGGCTGAGTAATGGAGCCTCTCCGTCATACAGCAACTAACCCAGTCATGTCTGTGTGTCTTCTCTCTCTCAGATGCTGCTGCTAAGAAAGCCTTCATCACAGAGGTGAGCTGCCATCTGTCCCTGTGATCACCAGCTCTGTTATGCTTCTTGCTTTAGTTTCTTTTTCATTCTCCACATTTACATCTGTTAACTCTTTAGTTTTAGTCCAATGTTAATAACAACCAACACTCCACAAAGGTTCGATCTGAGCATCTCAGTCAATCATTTACTATTTGGGTCAGTTAATATTTGCAATATGTAACTCCCCTTATATGGTGCAAGAAGAACGCTAAACAATATCGGTACAGTCTACAAGGTACAGGAAAGTGTAGTCAGACAGAGTATACTTGTACCAGTACAACAGATGATCCTAATCCTCCTAGTTTGGTAAATCCCATCCATCTGCTGCTGCAGCTACTGTGCTGCACATTAAAGAACACATTTAGAAGAATTGGACTATTTTATCTGAGTCTTCTAGAGACCTTTAATTCTTCTTAAATACCAATTTGAGCCAAAACGCTCACTGAACACTGAGACCTGTGTCTACTGCAGCACCCACTAAGTAATGCATGTTCTGAATAACATGACAGTACAGACTGTGCTTGACACTGTTTGGGTTTAACTGATGAAATGCTGAGAACAGATGGGTTTAGAAGGAAATGTTGCATTTACCTTCAAAACAAATGCAGTGAGAAGCATCAAAGCTTTAAATCGCTCTCATACTGTGTCACCCCCTATGAACAGACACACATCCTCCTGTGTCCATAATACAGGTCTCTCTCTCCCTTTCTCTCTATATCATCAGATGCCCTCATCCTCAGGCCAGCCTGGTCAGGGAAAGAAAATTGGTCACAGAGGAGTGGATGCATCTGGGGAGACGACTTACAAGAAGGTTCTGTAGATCGTAGACTGTACATGGATTTGATTTTCTCTGTTTTCAGCTTTTAAAGTGAAGACCCATGAGTTAATTTAGAATATGAGAGCGGGACTAAGACATATTGCAGCATAATCCTGTTGCTGCTGGTGACTTGGCTAACATTATTGTTAGGTTGATTCTACTGGGCCCTCTGCTACTTTATTCATGTTGAGAAACCACAGTGAAGGTTAAATAAGCAGCAAGTATTTCACTCACAGCTCTCCCTCTGTCTTCCTCACATCCCTCTGCAGACCACATCCTCAGCCTTGAAAGGTGCCATCCAGCTGGGCATCGGTTACACAGTGGGCAACCTGAGCTCCAAGCCTGAGAGAGACGTGTTGATGCAGGACTTCTATGTGGTGGAGAGTATCTTTTTCCCCAGGTCTGTACTGTAGACAAACCTCAAAACCAAAACCCTCTGGTTGCTGTCTATAACATCATTTCATTGTTGCTTTGCTTTTGTTTTATACTCTAGTGAAGGCAGCAATCTCACTCCAGCCCACCATTTCCCGGACTTCCGCTTTAAAACCTACGCTCCTGTGGCCTTCCGCTACTTCAGAGAACTGTTTGGCATCAGGCCAGATGACTACCTGGTAAGATTTTGAGTTTTTACTCGGAGTTATGTGTGCCCCAGTAGATCAAACTGAAGTGAACGTGGTAACAAACTACATACAGTAATACAAGGTGAAAGCTAAAGATTCAGCCGACTGACACAAGCAGTAACCAAATTACAAACCTAAATAGAAAACAAATAGGGGTTTATGGGGAAGTGACGACTAGGACACGACAATGGCCAAAAGAGAAGTGAGGATGAGAGGTGGGAGAGGAGATGTGAGAGGGCAGAGAAGGACAGAGAAAATGACTGAAGACAGGGAGGAAAGGTCTGCATCTTGTCTCTCCCCATCAGCGAGGAGGACCTGGAGGCTGCGTGATTCACCGCTCTGCCCTGAGCAGTCTACCAGAATCTACACACAAAACACTGCTTAGTCAGTGTTTACGCATGTTCAGTGTGCAATAATCTTTAATGCATCACTACACCAACCACGTGGCCACACCACATGCTCCTCTGCTGTCCCACTCAGTCAACCTGTGGTCACTCATCAGCATATGTCCATCTGGGGACATGTGTGCTGTCACTAACTTTATACCATGTTTATTTTAACACAGTTTTAGGTATATCTGTTTAGAGAGCAAGCGGGAGGTGGGGGGGGGGGGGGGGGGGGGTCTTTTCTGAAGCAGTGGTCTGTTTACAGACTGACGACAGAAAACCACAGAAAGTGGAGAGAGGACAGGGCAGACACCATTTTTATTTTTGTTCTTCATACTGTTGGTCCAGCTCAGCTTGCTTTAAGACCTTGATGTTGTTTAATACATGTTTAAAAATACAAAAAGTTTTCATATCTTCTCTCTACCCTTGTACGTCTGTATTTTAATGTAACAGAGAGGTTTAAAATTAAACGTCAGGCTCTTCTGAAAAAGGATGATTGAAAAGTGGGCCATTAGCAGAATGTAGGCGCAGGCAGCTTCACCTCTTTAAACAACGATGCCTGTCATTACCTGATTTGAATCAGCGGAGAGATGATTAGCTGAGCTGCAGCAATCACATCAGGAGTCGGAGTTATACATTAAGAGTTTAAAAGCTGCCATTACATTACTACTGTTTGATTCATATTTTCTACACAGGAAAGCTACAGTGAGTGTGAATGTGTTTTTGCCTCACTGCTCTTTTCTATCTTTTCTTCTTCTTTTTTTTAGCTTTTTTATTATTACATCAGATTCAGCTGGTACTGTAAATAGTGAACACAGATGGGTTTCCTGGAAAAAACAGGAAAAGTCGGTATTTGCTCCATTGTTCCCAGGGGAACATCTTTGGGATGTGATGTCAAACTAGATTGTGTGTACCAGGTTTACACACATAATTTCACTGTTAAGCACAACACCAGAATTATAATTAAAGATCTTGATCCTTGTTTCTGTCTACTTGCAGTACTCCCTATGTAATGAGCCCCTCATCGAGCTGTCTAACCCTGGTGCGAGTGGCTCAGTCTTCTACGTTACTAAGGACGATGAGTTCATCATCAAGACTGTGATGCACAAGGAGGCTGAATTCTTACAGAAACTGCTGCCTGGATACTACATGGTAAGCAAAGACTGAGCGTGAATGTAAATAAGATACTCTTAGGCAGCAACAGACATCAAAAATGTGAATAATTTAAAAAAAGTCTACTCAGCAGAGTGTTTTTTAAAGATAAAAAAGCCTCCATGTCTAAGTGTTATGTCAAAGTTAGATGGTAACTAAGTGGGAATTTAAACAGCTGCCAGTGCATCTCTGCTGTGGTTGTTTTTTATACATAGTCACAGTTATTCTTAGGTTCAGCAGTTTTTCTTTTCTTTTTTCTTCATGGTAGGAATCACATGGTTTATAAATGTTGCTCGTTCAGACAAATAAGCAAACTGGTCTGGAAAGGCACTGAAAACATGCATAAATCACACATTGACGCACACATGCCGACTTTTCCTAGTGTTGTTATTTAGGGTCATGTTTTCTAACATCCTGGAAATCTCTCCTCCAAGCATGACGTCCTTTTCATATAATAGCAGACATAGCAGCCTCATCATCTGTGGTTGAAACCTCAGGCTATGCAGTTTCATAACACACTGGTCGGTGTATTTCAGTAGCTGGATGTACTGTACTTAAGCCTAACAGAGCATGACTTGCACCAACAGTACCCGCCACCCACCCCTTCTTTTGCTGTCTGCAGGCTCATTCTGGACGAACTCAACCAGCTACAGCTCCATGTATGTCCATGCTACTAACCCAGCCCCCTCACAAGGTTCACGGCCATCAGCCTTGTGTTTATTCATGTGCTGACAGCTGTGGCCTAAAGACCACAGCAGGAATTCATTTAGTCATTTAGGGACATTAAAGGCTAAGCACATTTGCTGTGACCTTTTCCATCGTTTTGGCTGCGCTGGCGAGCACACACTTCAGGTGAAAACTGTTTAATGAAACTAGAGAGATTCAGGCTCATGTGGGCTGGCTGTAACCTGAAGTCAGAGCTGGTGGACTGAGGAAAAGCGATGGGATTGCACAGATAGACAGATCAAACCCATGCCAAGACAAAGAAGGCTTGGGATCACGTGGGTAGATGCAAATGTATAGATTCATCGAAACAACTATGCAGACATCTAATGGACAGCATAAAATAGTTTATGCAACTAGAGAAAAATGGAACGAGCTGCTGCGTCTTTGCAGCTAAAACAGACATCATGCAGGCAGTCAATGGTGAAGCTGTCGGCCACAGCTGACAAGCTGACTGTAGTGCAGTGGCTGGCTCGGGGCAGACTACAGATCACTTGCTTTCCACCATTTCTCTTCTCTCTTGTGTATTTCTCCCTCACATTATAATGCCTTTTCACTCTCCCTGGTGCTTTGACACTTTCACTGTAATTTATTTCACATTCTCTCACACAACACTTGTCCCCTCCCTCTTCTCTTCTCTCCCTCACGTGTCGGTGTTGTTGGTTTGTCACTGCTCTGGCCTGTTAACTTTGACAGAAGGGTCGTGTGCGGCTGACAGCATAGGATTTTTCCTCTCTCTTTTTCTTTTTGCTGTTCTCTGCCAGTTTCTTTCAGCTGAAGGTAATTCACCTTCACCAAGTAGCTCCTCTGTCGGGTGACTGCTGTGTGTTACCATTATATGGACCAAATCTCTCTCTTTATCTCTCTGCTCTCATTTCTCTAATGGGACTCAGCTGGCTCAGTTCCCATTGTCAAAGCAGGTTTTTGACTGAGCACCCAGCCTGACTAACCTCGTTTGTTTGGATTAACTACTGAAATATTTCGCACAGATTGGTGATTTAGAAGAACGCACTTTGTTGACTGTAAAAACAGGAACGAGTATTTGCCAATGTGTTATTTAAAACAATCATCTCTATTGTATTTATTTTTTTGTTATTGCATTTGGGCCCAGTTTATGCCTGACATATATCTTTGTATTATGGGAAAAATGAATGGTATTAATACTAAAATCTCAACCGCTGTGTTCCTACAACCTGTCGTGAACAGTGTCTTAGGGTGCATATAAAAACCCAGTCTCGTAAATTAAACAGTAGAGTTTGACAATATTTCCCTGTACAGATCTTAGATTAACCCCCCACTCAATTCCCTTCCAGTCCTGCCTGAGTCTCCTGTAACAGCACAGCAGCAGAAACTAGTTTATGTGATCTTTTTCTTTCTCTTATTGTCCTCTTCTTCTCCAGAACTTGAATCAGAACCCTCGCACTTTGCTGCCCAAGTTTTTCGGTCTCTACTGTGTCCAGTCGGGCGGGAAAAACATCCGCATGGTGGTGATGAACAACGTTCTGCCCCGTGTGGTTCGCATGCACCTCAAGTATGACCTGAAGGGATCCACTTACAAGAGGCGAGCATCCAAGAAAGAGAGGGAAAAGGCCAGGCCCACATTCAAAGACCTGGACTTCATGCAAGATTTGCAGGACGGACTTATGCTGGACCAGGATACTTACAACGCATTAGTAAAGACCCTACAGAGAGACTGTCTGGTAAGGAAACTGTAGGGAGATAATATATTACGGTTAATACAAAAAGGTTTCTCTCTTGGTGCACTTCTACTTTTATATCAAGTCAGACACAAGAGAGCCAGAGGGACGACAGGCTTAGACGGGATGGTGGTGTATTGATTCTGAAGAAGGATCCATACAACATCCTAATCGAGAGTCTCCAGAGAAAGGGAGGAAACACCAGGCAGTAGCAGTTAAAAGGAAGGATTAGAGGGACGATAGAAGGAAGGATAAATGAACGCAATAATTCAACATCCCAAGGGGAAAACCACAGATAACAAGGCACTGTGTGGAAAACTGCAAAAAGAAATAGAATTGGAAAAAGAGGATACATATGGTGCCCTGATCAATAAAAGAGGAAGGTCTAATGAGAGAGTAGTTGGAGGAAGGTGGGAGAGAAGAGGGGAGAGAGAAACGGCTATTTATGAGAGTGTTGGACATTCCCAGGGTCGCTCACGATAAATCAGAGCTCTGTTACGAGCAGTGAGTTTAACAAGGTGTCTGATCTGGTAGCAGGCCTGGTCTGGTCTTGTAAATTACTACCTCACCTTTACATTTATAGCGCATGTGTTGGGGTGGCATATGCACTAATACTCACTATCTTACACGCCTTTTGTTAAGGTGTGCATGTTCTTGCGCATCACGGTTGTAGCATCTCTCATCCAGATTGATATGTCCGTCACTCAGCGCACACTCACGTCGGCCTGTGTCCTTTGCTCAGGTGCTGGAAAGCTTTAAGATCATGGACTATAGCCTGCTACTCGGGGTTCACAACATGGACCAAGCTGAGCGTGAGAGACAGATGGAGGGCGGCAGCGACGAGAAGAGGCCGGTGGCCCAGCAGAAGGCCTTGTACTCCACAGCCATGGAGTCCATCCAGGGAGGAGCAGCCTGCGGAGGGGCCATCGACACTGACGACACGTGAGTGTAGCCAGAAACGAGAACATGTTAGCAAAGTGTGAGTGGGTGATAAACATCCCATGTTATGACATAATCATACTTTATAGATGTGTATGATGTGTGTCTGCGTTGGGCTCCTTCTCACTCTGTAAGGTGGTTTTGTGGTTGAATTGGAACTCCCATTCAAAATTTTCCTATGCTTGGGTTCAGTGAGCATTAAAAGGCCAATAGTACAGCTAGAAGTTGAATCCAACCACATGTACATGTAGCTACAGTCTAACATTCAGAATGTTATACTGTGGCAGCGCTGCAGGTTTTAGAGCATAAAATGGAGGTCTCACACTGCTGTGAAAAACTGTATGGTTGTGGGATTGTGGATTATTTTGTCAAAAATGAATTTGCAGTGACAAAAGGATCAAGAAATGAGCTGTTAGGGACTAGGCACTGTGCGTGATGTTTGCTTAACATGACACTGAGATGTCAGAGATGAACCCAGAGCAGATAATAACACCCTGTTCTCTAAAGCTGTAAGTCTCCTCTCCGGTTGTCTGAACCAAGAGTAACGATGGCTGAAAATCGGTTCATATAAATAGGTCCTACATAGATCGTAAGTGTCTGGTTAATGTGATTAATTGGATGACATTTAGTTTGGTTGCATTATATGATGTCATCTTGTGAATCGATTCCCTTTAGTGGACAGTTTTAGAATGAGCTCTCTTTAGTATGAGGAGGAAGTGTTGGCTGTACATTAATACATCCTGACGTCAATTTTATTTCAGTCTTGTTGTCCTGCTCTTTTTAGCATGGGTGGCATTCCAGCTGTCAATGGAAAAGGAGAGAGACTCCTTCTCTACATCGGCATCATTGACATCCTGCAGTCCTACAGGTGACGATCACAGAAATCATGTGATTACATACAGTCACCACAGCTCATCTTGTATTTACTGTATATACTGTATATGATGCTGTAGCTTGAGATGGACAAATGAATATGTGCACATACTGTACCCTTCTACTATGGCAGACTGTTGTTACTCATACACATGAATCCCTTCAGACAGCACGTTTAAGGCCCATCAGCTCATAGGCACCAGCATGGTGCTCATGCATTTTCCAATGACCCTAACATATAGGACATGTTTCACATCACTTTGTTAAGCTGAGCTTCTCTTTGATTCCGCAGGCTAATCAAGAAACTGGAGCACACATGGAAAGCACTGGTTCACGACGGGGTGAGTTTTTAAATAGCTCTTTGCATACAGACACAGCCAATCGGTTGCAGGAACATACAGTATAATGTACACACAGAAGTTCTGATAACCGAGGTATTTTTTTTCCTGTTAATGTCATTTTATGTGGTACCATCATCTTCATCGTTCAGACGTTTCCTATTCACTCCTCTGGGAGAGTGTACAAAGGAACAACAGTTACATTTAGATTATACCAGATCTCCAGCCTCAAGCTTTATTTGTTTTTAGATCAGATTGTGTCTATCAGGATTTTTCATAGCTTCAAGTTTGGAAAACATTATTGGTTTGAAGAAGAACTTGTCTGTCTATGTGGGTTTTAATCTCTATCAGCTCATCTCTTACCCCGTCTGTCCATTTCACTGTGTTTCAACCTGCGAGGATCCCTTTTTCTTCACACAGTTATGGAAGAAGTCACACTGAGGAAGTCTATTTGGAAATGTGTATATTAGGGCATCAGGGCTTATTAGAAGGCAGCTTTAGGCAGAGCTGTGGATTACTTAAACATTAATTCTATGCATATCCTCAGCAGCAGTCGCCTTTTATGAAACCAATATCTGAATACTGCTGTGTATCCCATAAATCATTGTCTTAATTCAATGTCATAAATATTACCCATAATCTAGCTCTCCTAGTAATAAATTACCTTTATGAACAGTCTGTCTTTATTAAATGTAAGTAAAAGACAGAGAGAGAGACTGTGCTGTGTATCCCTGAATCAGCTGTCCTGCTGTCACGTGTACTTTAGTTTGTTAACGAGTATATTTAGAGAAGTGTGTTTCCGTCAAAGCACAACATCATGACCACATTAATTACTGTTTTCTTCAATAAACACGAGCAGAGCCATGAAGACTGTCTCTGTTTTTATAATATATTACATTAGATTCAAGCTGTCGGTAGTGACGGTGCCGTACCGACAGAGATGATGTGACTTCTTTTACTTTCTCTTCTCAATCACCTCCAGGTCCCATTTCTCTAAAACGCCACAAATCTCTTCATCAACAAGGGATTTTACATCATCACCAGGAGATAGAGCCAGCCTTATCAATCCCTCCCTCCTCTTTTCTTACTCACTCCACCCTCCCATTGTGAAACACGCACATACGAAAGACATGTGGGAGTGCGAGCAGCTCTGTAACAGCCTCATGTGCGTCACTGTTGCTGTGTTTCATATAGTTGGCACAGTTACGTGAAGGCCTTCAACGATGTTACTCCCAGTGAACTAAAGTGATGCTGAAATAGCTAATAATAACTGGAGGGAGGATCCTGCTGTCCCCTCGCTTGCTCGTTGTCCTCCATCTCTCCTTTCCTTTATCAGTAAACCAAACACCAAGTGTCATCTGTCAGTCTACTGACGGTGTGATCTTAGTCTGCTGCAACATAAATAATGAAGAGATGTGTCTTTAGCCTCCTCTCACTGTGTTACTGTCTGCTATTTGTCTTTTTGTGTGTGTTACGCTGTCTGGTGGTTTGACCCAGAGAAAACCTTATTGCAATGGGACACTAAGGGACTAACAGACAGCTTAAGCTGGTTTAATCGTTTTATCTATTCAATTTGTCTCATTAATCTCTCCCTCTCTCCCGCAGGACACTGTATCAGTCCACCGGCCCGGCTTCTATGCCGATAGGTTCTTAAAGTTCATGAGCAACACGGTTTTCAGGAAGAGTTCCTGTGAGTTCAATTCACATTGAGAGTCTGCCTTACATAGTCAAATGGACACGTGTGGGAACAGGCTTTGTCTCTTTTACTGCCAGGAAAAAACAGATTCAGTAGCTAATTGCCTTATTAGGTGCTGCTTCATGTAATGAGAGAAATACATCAGTTTCCTCCGTGTTCATCACCTTCAAAGGAAAGAAAGAATACTCTGACTTAACCCCGGCTTTACAAAACATTGTGACTTCATACACATCTCAAATTGAGTTTTGACTTATCTGCTAGAGAAGGGTTTGAACAAAAAAAGGTTTTATTAACTTAGTTAAAATAAAAAGTTTTATTCTGACAAAATCCTGCAACATACCACATAGCATGGTTTCCCAAGTTTATTTGTTGATGTGCATTGACTTTCAGCTCTGAAGTCATCTCCATCCAAGAAAGGTCGTGTGTCGCTGACGGTCCCTAAGTGTGTTGGTCCTGGTGCAGCCTGGTCAACTAGCCAGCTGCCCTCTGAGAGAGATGAGAATATCTACGACCTGAGAGGAGCTTGCAGCTTCCCAACGCTGGAGGATGAGGGTACATAACACCTACACACTTAATCAGCGACATAACCCAAGATAACCACAGTCAAATGACGCAGATGCAGGTGACAGGAACAGACACCATCAGTGTTTAGAGTGTTTTGACCTTGGCTGCAGGTAGAGCTTCTCTTCACTGCATCTCAGAGTAAACTATAGTTCAGGTGTCATTCAGAGAGAGTAAAGCTTCTGTTTACATGCCATGCAAATGTTCCTATCTCTGCACTCAACAACAGAAGTTAAAAAAAAGGAAATTAACAAGCACAGGCTGTCTGAGATTACTAATAATATTAATGTGTTTGTCTCTTTCTCTCTCTCAGGGCGACCGGATCTTCTTCCGTGTACTCCTCCATCATTTGAAGAAGCCACCACAGCGTCAATTGCCACCACCCTCTCCTCCACCACGTCCCTGTCCATCCCTGAGAGATCCCCATCTGACACAGCAGAGCACCCTCGCTACAGGTTAAAACATGCGCACACACATAAAAAGCAACCCTGGAGTCCATAGCAAAGTTGACGTTGCATTTAATATGAATTTATTTTTCAATATTCAAATAGAGTCTCATTGGGCTAAATTGTCTTCTCTAACCAGTTTTGTTCTATTTGTGTTTAATAAGATCATCCTTTTCACAGTTGTATCACATTATTTTGCTCACTTAAACAGCCTACAAATCTCAATTCTCACCTTAAACAGAGAAAACTGACATTATTATAAATGCGATGATTCAAGAACCAGACCCTGTATGTAGCATGTCGGCTAGCTGCTGGAGACCTCATATAAAGCTTGTACTGACACTGTGTCCTCTGTTTCCAGGAGGCACACCCAGTCTCTCAGCCACGATGGGAGGTGAGTCAAGGCCATGAATGCCTCTTTTACTTCATAAACCTTTTTTAAGCTGGATTAACTCAGCTTTTTTGTAATGTTTTTAGACTTGTTAGCTTTATGTTTTCACAGCATTACGCATTACAGGGTGTGGTGGGAGGGTGGCTGTGAGGTCAGCCTGCTGGTCGGTGTGTGAATGAGTAGGCCCATTCTTACTGACGCTCAGATGTGGCTGTGTTCGCTTCTCACATGTGTTTCATTTCCTCTGCATGGGTTAGGGTGCATGTTTTTTTATGCGTTTGTTTGTGTGTTTGTCTTCAGGACCCAGGAGGAACGTTTGCGTGAGGAGGACCAGCAGACCATCACAGTCGAGGTGGAGCTGAAGAGACACGACAGTGAGCCCACTATCTCCATTCCACAACCTTCGCCTGAATCCAGGTACAACAGAACCAAACGAGTCTAGTTATGCAATTTCCCAATAATGTAATAACTCCCACAGTCTATGATCCAACATGTCATGTAGTCATAAAGGTAACTGTTATGTAGTCATAACAATAGAGAGGGGGTTAAAGTAACTTATTGTAGATCTGTTTACCAAGTCGCTGTGTTTTAGGGTGAGCTCAAACACTGTGACTGTGTAGCACAACTGTAATAATGCTTTAATAAGATATTCCAAACATTGACCAGGATACCCTGAAGACATCATCACTAGGGTCGTGCTGCCTTTATCAGTATGCATATGATAAAAGTGTAGCACAATTTAAACAATGTTTTATGGTTGTGTTGACTCCCTGCAGAAATTAGATGCTAGTATTATCAAATCTTTCAAATGGTTCACAGGCTTTTTGGCTTTCTCTAGAACAATCAATCAATGTTTAGTTATGGCCCCAAAGGTTTACACTCCCCTCCCAAAGCTTTGGAACAGTGAAGCCAGTTCCTTTATTTTTGCTGTAGACTAAAAACATTTGGGTTTGACATTTCAGCTTTAATTTCCAGGTGTTTAAGTCTGTATCCGATACCCAACTTGGAATATACCAACTTTTTTTGGAACCCACACATTTTTCATTTGAGAAAAAGTATCAGAAAATGTAGCCTTAAAATAAATTTGTGTGTTTTATCTTGCTGCATGGTGAAGAATCTCAGTTTGGTTGCATCTTTATTTAAACTGGCAGACAAAATGTTCCCGTAGACCTCTGAGTTCATTTTGCTGCTACCATCATCTGTTAGATTGTCAATGAAGATTATTGAGCCTGTTCTTCTTGCTAATGAGTGGTTTTCATCTTCTGGTGTAGCCTCTGTTCTTTAGCTAATGAAGTCTTCTGTCAACAGTAGATCCTGATATCTTCACTCCTGCTCTCTGGAGATTGTTGCTGATGTCACTAACAGTTGTTTTAGGGTTTTTCTTTACAGCTCTCACAATGTCTTCCCTAATCTCCCAGTTTGACGTCTGTTCTTACATCTCTCAGCTTCACAGCTCTCTAAACAAAACCCAAATCTTAAACTGAGCGTAGACATTCAGTGCTATTTACTGATTACAGTAAACATAAAATAAACAATAAACATAAAACCTGAAATGTTGATCTTTTGTCTCATATTCATCTTTTTTATGTCAAACCCACATGCTTTCACTCTACAGCAAAAAAAAAAAAAACAAGGAATTGGCCTCTTTGATTCAATACTTTTGGAGGGGAGTGTATATGAAACTTTTGAGCAATTCAACCATAGAGTGACTTTTTCTTAACCAAAGTGTTTTTAATTGTTGTCAGAATTTAAAAAAAGTGAAGAGGTTAAAATATTTTGCTAGAATTAACTGGAAATAGGAGCAAAAAGAGCCACCTCTATCATCTGCTCCCAGTAAGCATGTGACCTGAATAGATAATAAGTAAGCTGTAGTGCTGCAGCGAGTCTTCCATGACCCCAATCACCAATATGACTCAGTTTGTTACGACACTATAAATAACCTGGTGCCAGTGTCTCACCTGGGCCCAGACAGCTGTTAGATTAGCAAACCTCTCTCACACACACAGTTTCTAACACGGTGTACAAATAAACACTAAGAGCAGCTCGACCCATTTGGTTATTGGACTCCGAGTTCTCCTGTTATGAAAGTGCCACAGGCACTGTGTGGAGCGGACATCTACTGAAAAGTAATTGGGTTGTGAGAGAGTGTGCACGTGGATGTAGTTTTTGTACAGCATGTGAGCAGTCTGTGTTTTTTATGGGGTGACACTGTGAGGAGCCCTGACATGGGGGAACCAGCCAGTAGAAGTAGGGCAGTGGGGCAGCCCACAGGCCCGAGGCTGTTCCCATTAAGCTCGAATGACCTGACACTTTGTGTTTTTTAAGCTGGTTTCAAATTAGTGGAGTTTATTATTTGGACATGTTTTCTTTATATAAAAAAACACAGCAAGTTAACAAAACAATATAATAATAATCGAACATAATAATAAGAACATAATCAGTTGAGGACGGTGGTGTCACATTCACGCTGATCTAAGGTCAATATGAATCAGGGTGTGGTTGTCAAGCCAAACCAACTGCATAATTGAGTCTGATGCTGAGAACGCAGTGGCTAGACATATGGCCCAAGGGTCTGGAAGGAGTAGGGGGGAGGAGGGATGGGGCCAGTGTGATAAGCTGAGACAGCGACAGACAACTACATTGACCATCTGATGAAGAAAAGGGAAAAGGACAATGGATTGGAAGAGAGGATGAGTAGAAAAATGATGTGTGAAGAATCTGGGAGAGAGAGAAACAGTCCATAATAAATAACAGTAGATATTATACAGAGGCAAAGATACAGTACATGCAGAGTTATAGGGAAAGTAGATTTAGATGAAACGAGGGATGGAGTGAAAGAGGCTTTCTGCATGGCAACTATCATCCTAGCACCCTAATTAATTCAGCCAATCGGTTCCCTCTTTGAGATGCCAAGTCAGCTTTTATTTGCCTCAGTAGCCAATTGCAGGACGTTTCCCCTGATGGAGCTAAGCTCAAATACAGACGCTGAGAAAGCAATGTGGATGGCCCCAAATCCTTCCTAATAGTCGATGATCTGGCCAGGAACAATAAAGGATCATGGCAGGACACAGCCTGCTGGCAAATCTTCGAGTGTAAACCACAAGCACACACACAACCGCTGCATGTGTGCAGTTTTCTTCAACAGCTCGGTCCTGTTTCACTGGCCTGCTGAAAGTAACTTATGGCAAGTGACCCAATTAATGGCTGTGTGTGTCTGTATGTTTATACAAGTTGTTTCCTTTGCTCCTAAACTACATGGAGCCTTTGTAAGAATTACTTATTTTATATTATTGTATTATTGTAATAATACACCGCTGGGTTAAAGGGAAAAGGTTTTACAGCAGTGGTGGTTGTAGGCAGGTTTTGTTCTGAGCTGATTCTCCCACTCCACACAAACTGTCAACAATCCCACATCCTCTTTTTCACAGTGAAGTCGCCAGTGCTGAGGCTCCTGATACTGCAGCGGCACCCTGCAGCTCCTCATCGGCCGCTGAAGAAGCCCCCTCCTCTGCGTCATCTGCCCAAGCTGCTCCGTCTTCTCCTGGCGCGGTCGAGGAAGCCCCGTCCAGTCCCAAGCTGGCGGTGGTGGAGGCGGACAGGGCCAGCCAGGTGTCTGGCTCAGGGTGCACCAGCCAGGCTTCAGTGGATGATGAAGATGACGTGCCAATTACAGATATCTACTTTGTAAGTAAAACACACACAAACACACACATACACACACACATAAACAATCTACTCTTCTTCTTTTTTTGTTTAGGTTGACTAAGGACTAGCTCTCATCACTTCTCATCTTTTTTTGAGTTTGACATTTTGGTGTAGCCATTAAATTACCCCGTGTATAGTGTATTTTGTATTTGTAAAGTCTGTGGCTGTATGATGCTCTCCTACAGAGGCGTTGACAGAAGGAATGCAGGCGGAGACTCAGGCTGGTAGGGAAAAGAGAGTGTGTGGAGTTGTTGCTTGCAGTGTGCTGCGCGTTTTTGACATTTTTGTGCTTATTTGCTTTCATGCCAAGAGTTACGGTGGCAAGAAAAAGTATGTGAACCTTGTGGTTTTCTGAACAATTTTCAGTGATCTGATATGAGTATTAACAACTATGATGTGACTAAAATACTAACAAAAATTTTTTTTTATGGTTGTTCTCAATGAAGACATGAAAGATCAGAAGTATTTTTTTAGTGTTATTACTTTAGGCACATTATATTTGTTAATACTTTTGACTTAGATGAAGATCAGATCACATTTTATGATAAAGTAATGCAGAAAACCATGAAATTCAAAAAGGTTTTTTGCCACCGTAAATGAGAAGATTGACACTGTGTGTTAATTAATAGTAACTTAATTGGATGCTGGCTAGAGGGTTAGATTTATGATACAAACAATAGAGTGGTATAAATCAACTCACCCAGCTCTTAAAGTGCATTTCCTCAAATATTCTTCCAACACAGTGTTTTGCAGTGTGCACTCTGGTTTGAGGGTTTGCAGAGTGATAATAGCATGTGCACCACCACTTTGCTGTGTGTGTCCAACTAAAGTCAACTGGCTGCCATCAAATAGTGTTGTGTTGGTGAAATGAATGAATGACTTTCAGATGGAGCACGGAGAGTGGAGCCAGTGACAGTTACAGATAGAAACATTCCCACCTTGCTGCACTCCCACTGGGTGTCCCCTAATCAAACGCTTTCTAATGTGGCATGCTAGTCAGCGAGCTCCCTCAGTTATTTAACAATCCTCTTATCTGAGCAGCTCTGACTGATTCCCAGTTCATACTTCAAAGGGTGGAGATACACTCTTTGTACACAGCAGCCGGGGTCTGTAGCGCTACATGAGACAAAGTGACACTGTGCACATCATCAAGTGTAACTGCACAGAATCTCGCCGCAGGCAGTGTGGTCACAAGTGGCCTCTAGGGAGTGACCATGTCTGCTGTCAAATGCAATGCACAGCCAAACATCCCACTGTAGTGTAAGTACATGGGCAGGTACAGGCAGGTAGCTGTAAACCATCACCCTCTTCAATGCTTCACTCCGTTTGGCCATTCAGCACCTCAGTCAGCCAACTTGCCATCTGATCATCCTTTGTGCTTCTTGTCAGTTTCTGTGATCTCCATTGTCACCATCCACACAAATTAGGTTTCTGCATGATCGCTCAACCTGTTGTTTCCACTGATTAGTGCCTCAGGTGCTTCATCAAATCCACTGCTCTGTTCTCTCATTTTACCCCAGTATTAGTCTCACTTTGTCCTTTTCCACCCAGTAAGGGATCTTTTTTTTCCCCTCTTCTCGCTCTTTCTTTGTCCTTTCTGTGCTCTCCCTCTTTCAGTTGTGTCATTGTCGTCATGAGTCATAATGAAAGTGGCGAGATAGTATCGTGGGATCGTGCAGTGTTGTGGAAGAGGGAGATGAAAACAGAGTAGCTGCCAGACTTGTGAATCTATTTGTCACCACTGACTCATCCAGTGTATCTATGCTGGGTTGCTCACACTCAAAAGAGTCTTTTCCATTTTCACCTCAACATGTTTCCTTTTTTTTTCATTATATTCTTTCATTTTTCCTCACTTCTCTGTCCTTCATCTTTTGTCATGTCTCTTTTATTGTTTGTCCCTGTGTCACGTACCTCTGTTGTTATCAGTTTCCTGATGGGAGGACCTGGGTGGTTTCTCCTCTCCGACAGAGGAGGAAATGCCAGACCAGTTGGAGAGTAAGTGAGAAGTCAGATGGTAGGCGCAGCCTTCGATATGCAGCTAGTAGACTAGATTAGTCCTGTGTACATGTGTACATTGCTGTTTGTTCTGTATAACATATGATCACAGTTTTGAAAGGAAAAAACTGGGGCTGGAGCTTTGGTCACTGGAGCCACAGTCGGTAATGACTTAAACTACGGGTGTTTTTTGTGCTTATAGTGAATTTCAAAAACAACCTACACTGCCCATAGTGAAGACAGTCAAAAACAGACGGGAAGTTTCTTATTTGACCATGTCTTTCTGTTAGTCCTGTATTCATAATGTTTTAAATGTGTTTCCTCACTCACTGACAGCGTGCTTCATCCCTCTTTGCACCCATGTTGATAATGTGCTGAGCTTTGTGTGAATCTGTGTATATATGTACTGTATACGTATATACATACTATATATATGTACATATATTTGTCTGTGTGTGAGTGTGTGACATCAACCCACCTCCAGTCATCAACAGCCTCCAACTCCATCACCATTAGCAACATACTGTGTCGCAGCTGCTTCCCTCTCTCTTAAAGTGCGGGTATCTACAATGACAAGAAACCAACCAAAGCTCTCACAGAGAATCAAAATAGCGCTTTGCTTGTTGGAATGAAAAAACAAAAAACATCCTGTTCTTGTAACTTGCTTTGACCAAGCACACTTTCTGAGTCTGGCCACCCCTCGCAGCCTGGCTTTCTTCCCATTCCCACCTCCTCCGTCCCGCTCCGCATCCTCACTGAATGGCCGAAGCAGCAACTCATTCCTCATTTTGTAGGCTCCACTTTCCATCCCAGCAGCTAGTCCAAACAGAGCAACACACTAAGACATATGCTTCAAACACGCATCAGTAAGTTGCAACACATTTACAGTTATTCACAGACACCGTGTTCACGTACACCTACTGCTGAAAGGATAAACACATCCTTTTAAACTTTACTTAGTTTACTCGATATGTCAAATTCACACTTTCTGATGTGTCTCAGTGACATTTCCTCCTTTATGCATCCCTAATTTTCATTTCCTGTCTTGTCTCCTCTTCTCCGGTGATCTCTTGTGTGTTTCTCTCCTGCCTGCCCCTGCTGCTTGTCCTCTGTGCCTCTGGCCTTTCCTCTGTCCCGCTGGCCCCCTCTGCTGTGGTGGGTGTGTAAAAACAGCCTCCAGAGGACAGGACCTGGGTGTACTCACCGCTACACTATGGCTCAGAGTCTAAGACCCTGCCAGATGGGGATTGGGAAAGAGAGACAGTAAGTGAGAAGTGTTAGACTAAAATATAAAGCACAGGAAAGAGTAGAAGCACACTCAGCTCTAGACCATGTGGTGTTAGGTAGTGACTGCTCTTACGGGATAACAAGAGGAAAAAGGATTAGTAACGAGTTACGCTGTGTAAGAAGCATCTACAGCAAATACTGGCGAAGACTCTCGGGTTGAGTCCATTAAGATATAGGATTAGGTTTGGTCTGTGTCCAGAAACTCACCCCTACATTACAACGTTCACTCCTCATTGATAAGTGGGTGGAAATGGTCACTGACTGCCTTCATGACCATTTAGTCCACAACCAGCCATTCTGTGTCCCTCCAGCACTAAGCTGCTCAGTAATTTACTTTATCAGTGTGACGCTGTTACATCTCCCACAGCTCATAATGTGTTTTACAGATGAGTTTCAGTCTAACTCGGGCTGCTGTGACCTTATTTGGTTTTTTTTGCACAAAACCAGAACTATGAGTTTGTCCCGTATAAACTTTCAAAGTGCATTAGGAAGGGATTGTTTAATGTCCAGCATGGACAAGAAGAATGATTATAGCAATTACAACCTGTTTTGAAGTTCACCATAAACATTTAGGCTATGTTTGATGTAGATTCTTGATGAGCTACCAACCCAGTATATTTAATATTTAATAATCATTAATGTTAAACTTCCAGTGATGGATTACAATTACCACCCAATATATAAAAGGTAAAACATTTCATGTTAGTTCAGGACATTCCTACATCCCATAGGATGTAGTTATTGGATATAAACAGAATCAGAATCTTTTTTAGGCACAAACTGAAGACTGTGTCAAAACTTTACACTCTAAACATTAAGATACTGAAGCTTCACGTTCCCTCTTCTTTAGGAGTGAATGTGATATTCATGAGATTTCTCTTTGCCCTGTCTATTCTCTGTTTCCACGTTCTTGTGTCAATGCACTTTCATTAGCTAATTATTACTATCATTAGCAGGTCATGCACAAGAAGATGGAAATTAAATGACGTGTAAATATGATGCTTTCACTCACTCTCTCTGTCTGTGTCTGTTTCCAACAGTAAGCCCCGCTGTGTGGCAGAGAGGAGTGAACGTCTGAGTGGAGAGGACTCATTGGGCTGAAGTCCAGACCTCAGTGGTAGCAGCAGGATGTCAGGACCAGGATTTTAAACATGCACACAGAAACTGAACACACTGAGAGGAAAAAGGAGCTTGAGTACCAGATGGGGAAAATCCTGACAGTGATGACATCAGTGATTTCCAACCATCCCTGCCTTTCACCATTCACAAATGAAAATGATATCAATTTAACAATTGTGTGCATGTGTGGCAGTGCATATAAGACTGTAGTCTTACATGTTTGACACACACGAAAGCCCATAGTAACATACTATATATTCTGTTTCGCACAAGCACAACCCTCTAATAGGATTTAATCTGGCTAACGCACTCATTCTGCAGAGCAGAGTTGTGAATTACAAGGAGCAGCTGGTTACGCACTCTGAATTCCTGAATTTCCCATTCAGAACTCAAAAAGACAAAAGAGTCTCCTGAATAATATAACGCCCCTATACATTGATATTTTCACCTCAGTTTTAATGATTTCATTATTTGTTTCACATATCAGATTTTAAAAACAACAGCACCACAAGAGCATCTGCTCCAAATCAGAGATGTCAAATTCCAAACAGTGTGCGTGTATGTGTGTTGCAGCTTTAAACAAAACACAACAGTATACTGAATTCATCCAAAATAACCTGATATCTTTCACATTTCAAACCCACGATTCAGGACAGTTTTTTATCAGAGCTGCACAAGTGCTCCAGCCGTGAGACAAATTAATTGGACGTTAACCTCCAGAACGAGAAGCACCAGAAGGAGCTCCACAACTTCACAGACCTGTTGAAATTTGCCTGTGAACCCATTCAGCCAATCAGGACAAGGCTGTATAAACACAGTATGTCATATGCAAATTTCAGTGTGCTCGCATGGTAGTTACTGATCTCGCCTGTGGAGTTAGAGGGCTCTGCTTGTGCTTATGGAAATGCAATTTAGGTGATAACCATCAGATGGCCAATCAGAACATAACATCTAGACATTTGTCATCCTCACGTTTCCAGTAGTGATTGTATGCCGCTTAGTTTGTAGAAGAATGAATTCTTTTCCTTTAACGAGGAAACTCAGAGAAGTTATGGAAATTGCAGCATAAGAATTTGTCTTTAACAAATGTTTTTTGCATCTTTCTTTCTTTTGTTATTTCTGAACTGTTCTTCAGCTGTTTTACTACTGTGAACATTTATTTATTTTGTTATTATTTTATTCAAATCTTAACTGTTATTGGCACTTCTTAACTTTTTGATGTTGATTATTTTTCACTTTGCATCCAAAGAACCTCTGTTTTTGTTTTGATGATTTCATTATTGTGTCTTTTTAGTGCTTTCTCTGTCTTTGAATCTCATTTTTGCTGTGTGAATCCTGTGTCACTACTTGTCTCACTACACCTCTTGTGGAAACAGCTGGGGCTTATAACGATTTCCTTCAAAAAAGAAGGTATTAATTACAACACTAAGGCAGAAGACATTGTCAGTCATTACAGTAATCTTCACATCATTACAGTGTCTTCCAGTGTTTCCCTATTGTTGGACAGATGCGCACAAATAATTTGTAAAAGTGGAATTTCACAGGTGGAAGAATCAGCATATCGGTGACATTTGCTATGTCTGCTCACCCTCACCTCCTCACAAATAAGAAATCCATTGACTGGAAATTTCAAATGTTCGTAGATGTAAGCATCAGTCGTAGTATTTGCAGTCAATACCTGTTCTTGTAACTTGTATGTTTGAATGAGTATAGTATGTTGCAGTGTTGATCTGGTGAGACACAGCAGTTTGTAAATGGATTGAATGTTGTTTGCACTTGAGGACCTGAAGTTGAACTAGTGATAGAGGCCAAATAAACATACATCTCTTTATCCACTTTTTCAGTTTTTAGATAGGAGTCCCTGCTTACACAGGCTGATATTTAGACAGCGTTTATTTTAGTATAACCAAGTGTGTGTGCGTGTATGTGTGTGTGTGTGGGTTTCTATGGCTATCATTGTGAAAACCATCCCGAATTTATAACCATTTGACTGAGGACATGTTTACAATGTGGGGACATTTTATCCAGTCCTCACAATAAGAAAGGTGATTAGAGCAATTTCGGGGTTAAGACTGGGTTTTAGGGTTAGAATTAGGTTTTGTTAAGATTAGGGTAAAGTAAGGGTAAGGCAGTACACGTGATAAATAAAAAATTGATACAGACTAGATTAGCATGACCTACATGACAGTAGGGGGCTAGAGAAAGCATTATGTCAATGAGTATCCTCACAATGACTGCTATACAAAAGTGTGTGTGTGTGTGTTTGTGAAGTTAATCAGTCATTGTAGGGTTAGTGTTTACTGTAGTCTCAATGTGGCTGACATATTAGGACTCAACTAAGAGTTGAACTAACTTGAGTTTTTAACTAACTTTAATCTAACTAAAGAGTTTCTTCGGTTGGTTAATGTGTTTCTGAGTGTGTGTGTGAGAGAGAGTGTGTAAAGAAGGACACATCAATGTCAGGCATTGTAAAATAGAAATCAGTCATTCTCATGATGTGCAGTGGCCAGTTATGATCAGTTTGCTGTTGTTCATCAGATTGAGACCATAGCAGCAATATTTTGTACAGTCTATCGTTTGAGTTCATTTCAATTGCCTTATTGAGAAAACTTTACATGTAAGCCCATCATTTATATTTTTGTCACTTGTGCTGTTGTATTTGTTTTCCTCTCCCATAGTTGTGCTCCTAAGATTGTGTACATAAAATTATAAATACATATATAAAGATATACAAATATATTTTCCATTTGAATCGGAGAATATTATTTTTATTTGCTTTTATTTTTGCTGCTGGGCAAGAAATGATCGCAATCTATATGATTTACTGTATCATATCCTTCAGTGTGTTTATTGAGATGCAGCTGCTGTATATTTATGGTTTCTAAACCACAGCTGTTTCTTTCTAAGATATCCAAAAACGGAAAGAATTGTGGGTTTTACTGTAAATCAATAGGGATTCTTCCAAATGTTCAGCTGTGTTGTGTATGTGTTTTCAAATGTGTGCCCTCATCCAATAGGGAGAGTCCTTTGCAGAGACATAGCATGATTTCAAAATGAATATGCATATCAGAAATGTGTATTTATGTATATCTGTGTACATGCATCTATTTATACGTGAAGATAAATAGATGGTGGTATGTGTGTGTGTTTTGGACTTCAATAGAATGAATACAAAATAAAGCAGTTCTATGAATTGTTGGAGATGATGTCATGTCATTATTGGCCACTGAAAGAGATGTAATGTTGGCTATGATGGCACACAACGAACCAGTCAACATCACCATTTGGACCAGCCAATAGAAAAAATACTGATTACTATTTAAACAGGGAGGTCTGAGAAGTTGAGACGATCCTGAACAGTTTAAGATAAAGTTAAACTTCTCTTGGGCACATCTGGACACCAGTAAGTGTTCATTTTTACCAAACAAAAGTATGCTTTGCCACAGAAAATAAATCCTCAATCTCACAAGCACCACTAGAAGCAATATATATATATATATATATATATATTTACCCAATTACTAATTATTTGCCAGTTATCACAGGATAGTGCTCAGTTGATTAGTTGGATAAAGATCTTATTTGTGAGTTAACTAAGGAGGTATAATGTATATATGTGGGTAAATTATATATTTTAAAAGAACCTATACAGTTAAAATTTGATTTTATTATGCCGTTTCTGCTATTATCTCCTTTCAGGAAACATTGTGAAACAATCTGCAAACTGCAGAAGACACAGGGGCGTCAAAGCTGCGCAACAAAGGGCGTAGCGCCGCTTATTGTTTTCTGCTCTGCATGATGATTGGTCGCCGTTTTCCAAAAAGTGATATGGTTGGTTAAACTTTCTGTCAGTCAACAAACACCCAGTTCCAATTGGTCGAAACCGACGTTCCTCTGCTCACGTGCTAGCGCTGTTTCTTAAAGGCGGTGCCTGCTAGCTGCTGGTGGAGAAGCTTGTTGTTGTTGTTTGTGGGGAAAAACTTTAAAAGTACAAAATCTAGTCTTCTAAAATGGGAACCCGAGACGACGAGTACGACTACTTGTTTAAAGGTAAGTTCGTCTTTAGAGGTGAATGGTTGACTGTCATTCTGTCGGCAAAAGTCTGGAGACAGTAGGAAGTCAAGTCAAGCCAGCGTTAATGCTAAAGTTAGCTTTACTGAGTAGCACAGAGGGAAATGAAAACATGGTAGCTGTCGATACAAGTATCCAACTAACTTAATTTAACTACTATCATATATCAGTCGATTAAACACATTAGTGTATAATACCACAATAACATGTAGCCTGTTGCTGTAGGCAGTAACATCGCATTTAACGCTGGTGAATCAGCAGGCTAACGTTAGTTAACGTTAACAGCTAGTTAGTTGAGTTAGGTAAATTAGTAACTAGCTTGTTAACACTATAGGTACTTTTTTAAAAAACGATTAACTGAGACGAGCTGAAGTTAACTCTAAATCACATTGTGTTCAGCAGCTGAGTTTTGTCCCCAAACAGGTGCTTTGTTTGAAACTTATTCACTTTGCTAATGGTCAAGCTAAAGCTAACTCTCAGCTAACTCGATGACAGCTTCTAACAACGAATTTATCCGCTGGTTGGTAGATGTCTCTAATACTGCTCCTTATTACAAAAGATTTTAATTACTAGGTTAGGTAACACATCCGTAGACAGGTCACATATAACTACACCTTTAGTCAAACATTTATCACAGTGATGAAAGAGGGTTGGGATTTCATGTCGCATATCATACATATAGTAAAGTTGTAGGAAGGAAATGGTGAAGACAAATGAGCCAAAATATTGATGAGCAGAGCATCAGGATAATAAAACTTAGCTTGGCCCTGATTATGTCATCAATTTCTGTTGCTAAACATTACAGGAAGGAGGCTGTTTCAATAGAGCAGGGTGCACAGAACAATGTTCAAACTAAAGCTTAAACAAACCCAGGCAACTATCAAACTCAAACCTCAATGTGAAACTTATTTTTTTTATTTTTTTGTCAAAATTAAACTATTACTAAACACTTACATTCTAAAACAAATAATTTACCCAACCCATCAGTCCGTATCTGTATATTAGAGGAAACAAAACCCTTTATGACAGTACAATAAAGTGAAGTATGAACAGGAACTGAACAATCTAACTACTGTACTATGAAATCAGCACTATATACTGTATACTACTACAATACTATAATACTATATACTGATTTCAGACCATCATACAGTGCACTAAGATGCTGAATTGAGTTTCAGTTTTAAAAGGGGAGTGACCATCTAGTTGTAGTCCAGAAGGCTTATCCATAAAGACTTATTTCTTTAGAGGGTGGACGGAAGCTTAACAATGATTTATTCTCTGTGTACAATCAAATATGAATGCAGTCTGGAAGCTCAACCCCGACATGACAGATCGGAACAGTGGGTCTGATGGTGTAATGTTTGTTTTGTTTGTGTGTTTGTTGTAGTTGTACTAATTGGAGACTCTGGAGTGGGGAAGAGTAACCTGCTATCGCGTTTCACAAGAAATGAGTTCAACCTGGAGAGCAAGAGCACCATCGGAGTGGAGTTCGCCACCCGAAGCATCCAGGTGGACGGCAAGACAATAAAAGCTCAAATCTGGGACACAGCTGGACAGGAGCGCTACAGAGCAATCACCTCAGCGTGGGTGTCTGTTTTTTGCATCATTTTTCAATATTGTAATAGCACAGTTATTTAAAGCAGTGAAACATACAGTTTCACTAATAGGAGTGGAGCTGTTGCTCTTTCAGCCTTCTTTGATGCTGAAATACATGTCTGTAGATCTCAGGCTAACAAAGTCAGCATCTTCTTTTCAATCTCACCATAAATCCCATGGCCCTCTCCTAATTCCATACTTACATAATACCTAGATATGATTTACGTGATCTAGTGTTGCTCACTGATCACTAAGAGGTTCATCATAAATCATCAGACATGCATGTTAAGTTTATTTTTCTTGAGAAACCTGCCTAAAATATTGTTAATGCATTGAATTTAGCAGTTTCTGTATTTTCATAGTAAATGTGATGCCAACACACATTTTTATTATACCGGAAACAGTTGGTTGAGATCATTGCAGTAATTCTTGATTTACATTTCTTGTCACTGCTGTCATGTCACCAGGTATTACCGGGGGGCAGTCGGGGCTCTCCTGGTTTACGACATAGCCAAGCACCTGACTTATGAGAATGTTGAACGCTGGCTGAAGGAGCTGAGGGACCACGCTGACAACAACATAGTCATCATGCTGGTTGGAAACAAAAGTGACCTCCGCCACCTCAGGGCTGTGCCCACCGATGAGGCTCGAGCCTTTGCAGGTAAGGTTTCACTTACGGAGAACTTGAAAGATGTGGTATAAATGGGGACTTGTTTAACACTTGTCTGATGACTTGCATTTCTCTATGCACTGAATTGAATTGTCTCATTAGCAAGAAATAATTGCTAAAAATCAAACACTTGAAGAATAAAAAAAAGAAAAAAGAAAAGGAAAAAAAAAAGGAAATTGTATTGATGCAATAAAAAAAATTTAAATTTTTTTTTAAAAAATGCTGTGATATGTAAAACAAATCCTGTTTTTCCTTATTCTCAGAAAAGAACACTCTGTCATTTATTGAAACCTCAGCCCTGGACTCCACTAATGTAGAAGAAGCCTTTAAGAATATTCTCACTGGTAAGAAAATGGAAGGATGTTGATCATTAAAAGTTGCTTTAACTTTAATTTAACTAAATCACTACTATTTTCTCTCCCAGAAATCTACCGTATTGTATCTCAGAAGCAAATATCAGACAGATCTGCACACGATGACTCTCCAGGAAACAATGTAGTTGACATAAGTGTCCCCCCAACCATGGATGGGCAGAGGGGAAACAAACTCCCTTGTTGCCAAAGCCTGTGACCCTTTTATTTTATTTTCCTGTTTGAGTTCTTGTCAGCTTTTCTTCTGATCAGTCCGTCATGCCGCTGATTCATGACGGAGCATGATTTTCTCAGACATCTCTCATTCAACACTGTTGACATTCCTTTCTGCTGGTTTCACTCTTTTTTTTTTTTTTTTTTTTTTTTTTTTCTTTTACAATTTTAGAAAATCCTTAGTCTTTTATAACTTCACACTCTCATAATAGCTTTAAGAGGGAGGAGGAATTTATCTATTATGAAGTTGATCTTAAAGCTTTCTTTCTTTTTAATTATCTACTCTGCGTGGTCCTATTGACCTGCTCCTAGTAAAGGAACGGTGAGGGATCCATAGGCCCTTTTATCAATAACTGTTTTCTGCTTGCCTCCTTTTCTCAGCCTGCAAGGATAGAGACTTGATCATCTACAGCTGAATCCCAATTTGATTTTTGGTCGGCCTGATTCTGCCTGTCATGCAATACAGGTGTAGAACAGGATATGAGAAGGAGATGTCTCTGGAGCCTTGATGTATACTCAGACTGGAGTTTTTGGAGCCTCTTTAATTAAAATTTTCTTCTCTGTCCAGTGTGGCATGAAATTAGCATGAGCCAGGGACCAGACTGGCTGTGACTTTCTGACTTAATAGGGGCAAGTGTGAAACAGATTATGTGTTTTTGCGTGCGCGTGTGTGTGTGTGTGTGTGTGTGTTTGTGTGTGTGTTAATCTTAGTGCACAAAGATACCAAAGGAGATGGATGCAATCACTATCGGTTTTGAATTTTTACTTTTAGGTGTTCAAAACTTATTAGATTACACATCATTGTTGTATTTGGCAAAGCAATCCTGGCTTAATGCAGAAATGTTTAATGCTATATAACAAAAGTATTGTTATAAGTAATATTGAAAGTTTTATTTTATCTGAAATGATAGCATCAGCCTGGAATGAGTCCAATGTTTAGTTCCACCATTGAGGCAAACTCTTAGCACGATATTCATTTTTGCACTTGACGTCCAGCAATTTCAACAAAACTTTTTCACTTTACATTTTCAATTCACTCAGCGTCTTTATCAAGCGACATGTTGCTTGAAGGGGAATAATGTTGGTGGAAACTACAAAAATGCACCATATGTGGTTTCCTCTCAGGCAGATGAGCAAACTTTGCTGTCATTGTAAGGTTCTGTTAACGAGAATGGATAAAGATGTGTGTGTTTGTGTTTCAGCAGGAAATCTACTAATTAACAACGCTTTCACTCAAGCCACAAACGGTTGTTAGATGGGAAAGTGGAACTGAAAATCAGAAATGCAAATTGTGTACATGGTTGACTGAAATTACCCTTCACCTGTCTTGCAGAAGTGTTTTTGATTTGATACATGTTGTGTTTTTGTTCACATTTCATCAAAAACATGTGAAGTCAGCAGATTTAAACTTTGAGGTGTAAATAAACCTAATCCACATGATCATAGAGCAGACAGGCTTGTTTTGGATATTTTATTTGGTCAGCGTGCCCATAACTTACTGCTGTGTTTGTCACTGCTGCTGTATTGTCAGCACAGATGTCTGTCCACACTCTTGCACAAGATGATTTGGATGCTTGGTTTCGGACTTCCTCATTGTCGATTGTGAAGTCTTTTTACCACTACATAATATGAATAAAAAATGAGCTTACTATGTTAAACAAATGTGCATATTGCTTATTTAAACGAATATGACCCACATGTCTGATGGCGTGGATCCCATCATTCGACAGGCATGATTATTTATTATTGACTGTAGTAGTCAACAATAAATAATCATGCCTGTAAGACCTGCCCTTTTCAGGAATGTAAAATAAAAGTCTGAGTTAAACGACTTGTGCACCTTGGGGACCTGTTTTTTTTTAGCAGCACTGGGTTTCGTGTGTTTTCTGCTGTGGCCCATGTGATGTGCTGTTGTCGATCAGCGCCCCTCCCTCCGGAAAGCTGTTGCTGCTCACCGCCCCACTTCAGCTGGTCCGGACTGTGTCTGGCGCTCGTCTCCAGCCTGTGTAGTTCACCTCGGAGGCAGACAGCTGGTGACGAGCCTCGGGGGTGTATTTAAAGCCCCGGGGAAGCGGAAGCCCGAGCTGTTTGTGTGTTATCAGCTGAGAGCTGCTAGCTAGCACACGACTGAATGACACATCGTTAGCTCGCTAGCGGGGCTGCTGTTATTTCACACGTAGAGCGAAACATGAGAAGGGAAAGAAATGCGAGGTTTTTAGGGCGGTAATGTCGACAGCCGCAACCGTAAAACATCTGTGAGAAGACGAGACGGGGTGAGTAGACGTGTGTCGGGTCTATTTTTACAGCAGGAGCACGGCTAGCAGCTTACTGTAGCTACTGACAGCTAGCACACAGCACAGCTGTGACGGGACCACGTTTATGTGCTGGACAATGAAAGTGGACAGCAGAGGGGTGTTGATGTCCAGTTATTATGAGAGATGATTCAGACAACAGGCGTTTGTCCTGAATGTCTAAAACCCCAACATTTCTACACCCAGCTAATGTATGCCGTAATGCATTTATAGCGTGTTCGTTCAATGATATGAAACTGTACAACCCTCTGTTCCAGACAATAGTCTGGCTCAGAGCTGGAACATCTGGCTGCAGCTGTTCCTGTTCTTCGTGTCTCGGTGAAAATGTGATTACAACGATGATGATTTGTTAGTTAACATCATCAAGGTATAATACAGCTGCTCTTACTTATACATGAATGCCCACCAGCTATATTATTATTATTATTATTATTATTATTAAATGGATGTGTTATGTACATTAATGATCTTGACGTGTTGAACGTGTGTAATTAAGAAATTTAGTTGTAAAATGACGTGTATTTATTTATTTGATCTAACAGATGTTATGTCTTATCACACACTAAAAGGTTTAAAAGGCTCAGTCAACAGTTACTGTAAAGATTTTGTTATTGTCTTAGGTTTGATGAGACTCTTTTGTTTATCTGGGTCAGAGATCGTGTTGTTCTTTAATCGTCCAGCATCAGTATAAATACTAACTAAGTAGTAACACTGTGACAGTTTGCTATTATTTACTAATAATTAAAGTTCATCTGAACCTGGACCTGTGGCAAAGTTCAAGTTCCGGCCTTTTGCAACCCTGAATGACCTCTTTACAAGACTGTTTTTATTGCCATGTATTAATTCATATATATATTCACATATCACTCATATGATATTTGATATTTGTTGGAAACAGCTAAAGAACAGCATATTTAACATAACAGACACATTAGCCATGCACATATTAGATTGCTTTAGTGGTAAAAGTTCATATTTTTCAAATGTAGGAAATAAGCATATTATTAATATAAGTAGAAATGGTAAATTAAACAAATTGTATTTGACATGGCTCAATAGTGGGAAATTTTATAGATGTTACATTTGTTCTTTGACTCTGACAACAAAAATATAACATTATTCACAAATAGTCCTTATTGCATTAGTGTTTTGGTTGATCAGATTAGTTCACATGTTGTTATTTTGTCTGTAATTACCATTCTCCTTAATCACAGTGAGGCTTTACATGATTTGAGTGTAAGTTCTAGTATTAATTATTCATAGGCCGATAGAATAAGGGCACAAAATCCCATGAACTAACACAAAAATTTCTGCACCATCTGTCATGCTAAAACCTTCTGTTTAAAAACAACATTGCATCGACAGAGTTGAGTACAAAGGATCATATGAGGACTGTGTAACGCTATAATTTGAGAACAAAAACCCACTATTTATCCGTGACCATGACTGTTTCAGTAGCTCACAATTCCTTAAAATAAGGTGTCAACCTCAGTGTGCAACATTTTAAGAAATACCTATGCATTTATCAGACAGGTGATCTTTTCATGTTTTTACTCCAGCTGTGTCCATATTGTCTCATCACTGTATAAACATCGCACTCAAAACAATCCGTTCATAATTGATCTGCTACTGTACAGAAAAACACACTTTTCCACAATGAAGACAAATGAACTACAGTCTGTAGCTTCCTGCTTTATCTTTAGTGCGGGGTTATCTGAGAGGAGACAGCAGTTTATCAGTCTGCTGCACAGCACACTCACTGTCACTGACGAACACACTTGCGTTTATAATGGATTAGCAGCTGCTTTGGGCACATTGGCCCACCTCCAAACGGACAGCTTTCTTTTAAATGACAAAATGTCAAAGTTGATCATTTTAGTTCCTGTCACATGGCAGGAAATTAAAGGGACATGATGCAGGTCCCTTTAACAGCAGCACACTTTGAGGTCTGTGTAATATACAGATAAGTGAAATTACAAAATCAATATTACACAAAAAAGTAGAAACACCACAGTGTAAACATCATACATTCACATTATTACGTAAATACAAGTGTATAAAAATGTACACAAAGTCCTCCTTATGTAGGTAGGTCCATTACCTACATATTGTAGTACTGGATTATGCAGTAGTAGTAGATGTACACAAAGTCAGTATTCAAGTAAAAGTGCAACTAACTAAAAGTTACTTCACTATAAGTAAAACCTGACCCAATTTACTTAAATTAGTACTCTGAAAAAGCAGCAAGTATCAATGTACAACATCTTTAAAATAAAAATAAATGTAATGGGATAAAAACTATAATATATGACTTTGAAATGTTGTGAAGTATAATTAGCAAAAAAAAGTCAAATATGAAAACTTACTCAGTATCTTTATATAAAAACAATAATTTTTCGAATGTCCCTTTCTCTGTTTGTAGAAATCAACCATACCCAGCCTGTGAAGAACAGTTTGTGCCTCCGAGTCGAGCTTTGCCTCTGATCCTTTGAATCTCTGGGGGAGCGCCGTCTCTCCGCTGTAACCATGACGACAGGCGGGTGTTGCCACCTGCCCGGCTCGCTGTGTGACTGTGCCAGCAGCACGGGCCTGTGGAAGAGCGTGGAGGAGGCCGGCGGTGACGGGTGCCACGCGCTCTATGTCACCCAGGTCACAGCCATAGATGGACGGTTGCTGTCCTCTGTGCTCAAACCCGTTGGCACACAAAGGTAAAGCTCAGCCATCTCCGGGAAAAGGCGGCGTGAGGGCTAAATTAACAACAGAAATGTGCAGCAGCTGGCTCTTTAGTCTTTATGTACCGTCGATGTAGGTCTTTTTTATAGCTGGCACTCTGCGCCTGTGGGCACAACAACATAAACTTATTAAAATTGTTCATTTTATTAATCACGTTAATTGTAGAAGAGGCCCTCATTCAGTAATTAACTGTTTACATTGTTGTTTGTGATAGTTAATATTTTATATACAATTTTATTGTTTTGCATATTTTTGAAAAAATTTCACGTTATTTCTTTGGCTATTTAAATTTTCTTTGAGGTATACTTTTAACTTCTGGTCCTTTTTTTAAGGCTATTGTATATTAATAAATAAAAGGTAGGTTTTGCTGTAAATAGAGTACAGGATTTTAGTTTTACATAATGTCTGGTATAGGAAACACAGTGACATTTATTCAGATTTATTTTGTTGTTGTCGTCAGTGATGGTCCCATTTGCCGCATTTGCCATGAAGGGGGCAGCAGTGAGGGTCTGCTGTCCCCCTGCGACTGCACGGGAACCCTAGGCACAGTGCACAAGAGCTGCTTGGAGAAGTGGTTGTCATCGTCCAACACCAGCTACTGCGAGCTCTGCCACACAGAGTTCAGCATCGAGCGCCGCCCGAGGCCTCTCACTGAGGTAACAAAGGTCAATGCTCTTTGCCATGTCTGCATCATATCTTTCTTCTTCTTGTTTGTTCTCCTTGCTTGTGCTGCTGTTTTTGAATGTGCAGTACCCCCTTTGCATCCCATCTTTCTGCTTGCTTGCTTTTTTTTCCACAATATATTTTCCATTCTTGAGTAACTTTTTCTTTCTCGCCCTCTTCTATGCGTTTCCGTCCTCTCTGTGTTTTGTCGTCCACTTCTTACTCCACAGTGGTTACGGGACCCTGGCCCTCGTAATGAGAAGAGAACGCTATTCTGTGACATGGTATGTTTCCTGTTTATCACGCCCCTAGCAGCCATTTCAGGCTGGCTGTGTCTGAGGGGCGCACAGGACCATCTTCAGCTGGGGAGCTGGCTGCAGGCAGTGGGCCTTATAGCCCTCACTGTCGCCCTCTTCACCATCTACGTCCTGTGGACACTGGTAAAAATGAATAAAATATACAGTAGAGAACACATAAATACCTTGAGTTCAAATGTGCCTGTTAATTTGCCGTAACCATTATTTTAAGGTATATTAGCATCCTTTCACAATGTTAGACGTTAATGTACTATCACTGACCTCCTGTTTTCTTGCCAGGTATCTTTCCGCTACCATTGTCAGCTGTACTCCGAGTGGAGGAGAACAAATCAGAAAGTACGTCTCCTCATTCCTGAAGCCATGGAGTCTAACTCTTCCCAGCATTCTTTGCTCTCTACCAAACTGATGAAGAAATCTGCCAGTGAAAGTATAGTATGAGACCAAGTGGAGGTGGTTGATGATAATGGTGTCTCTTGTGTGCCAGGGGCTGATTTTCAATGTTTGATGTCTGCTAGCGAGACTTTTCAGAAGCTCTTGTGGGCCTTTTTTGTTGCTTTTTAAATTTTTTCTTTTCTTTTCTCTCTGATGGTATTTTATGTTTTTTTTCCACAATGCATTTTCTTTTAAACTGTCCTCGCCTGGATGCAGAAATTATGCAAAGGCACTGGACAATGGAATGACACATGTAGGTGTGCAGACACTGACTGAGATGTGGGAACAATCTTATCATCATGCAAACCCAGCTAACCTGTTGAGTGAACTGTGAAATGTTATAGTTCTGTTTCAGTGATAAATGGGACACAAATGAGTGCAGAGTGCAGCAGGCTGATTCACTGTTGTGCTGCAGCGCTGAAAGTGTGCACACTGCACGTCATGTGAGCATGCACTTACCTATAGTACTTAGGCCTTGCATTCTCCGCAGATAGTTTGAGAAACTATTTCTAATTATTGCACAACTCCACGTTACTCCAAAAGGCAAAAATGAAAAGCTTAGATCTTGACTACTTTACATTTCACAATCCAGATGCCAGTTTGCTGTCTTAAACTAATTTTAGAACAAGTCATCTGTTGAGATTTCTTTTCCACATTGTTTCTCACATCTCAACAGATGGCACCATAGAGGCTTAGAATTAGCAAAAGCAGAGATTGTGCAATAAAACACTGTGGACATGGAGGTCTTCACAGTGGAGACCTCTACCAACATGCACAGTTATGCATGCAAGCACTGTTAATAGTTTTTTTTTTTTTTACTGTTAGTGTTGTAAAATCATTTTTTAAACCACTTAAGAATGAACCGATTTACTAATCCTACTGAAGTAGGGTGTAACAGTGTCCTCATTGAGGTTCTTTATATTTATATAGATCAACAGGAAGCGTGTTTGTTTACCATCACATGTCCACAATTATTTGGTGGATAAAAACATCTTTTAAATGGCCTGTTGAAGTAATTAATTGTTAGATTATTGTTTTGTTTTTAACCAACATACATTTCTATTTGTGTATAGTTTCCATGATTAGGAAAACACAGAAACTTCCTACATTAAAGTCGTGGTCAAACTTTAGTGCTCCTGCCAGTCTAACATGAACTTTACATTATGCAAGCACCACTATGACCAAATCAAACTTTTAAGCTTTCTTTTATTTCAAGCATGCAACTAGATCCTCATGCATGAATGGATTATTGAACGGACTTAACTGGGAACAGAAAGCTACATCTTTCCAATGATTTTCTTGTCCCTTTCAGTCTGAGGGCCCTACAGGTTATATGAAGGGCAGAGAGCTTTTTACCCTTTTGTGCCTAGGGACCCATTTTCTCATACTCTTTCCACGCTCAAATGCTCTTCTAAGTTCATTATCTGTCTGTCAGCACGTTGTGATGTCATTGACCAGACTGTACTAGCTTTGTTAGTAGTTTGAGGAAGCAGAAGAAATTCACTTCTCTCTAACGTACTATATGAAGTAGTTTGGTGCAGCTTATAATGAGGTTATTTGTTGCTGTTAACCAGGCAGTTAGAGATGATCTTAGAGTTTGCAGAGACAGAGCCTGGTTCCAGATTTCTGGGTCATAACATGGTCCACTTTAGAACATGGTTTATTTCTTCATTCCACCTAATTGGGCTTATGAGGAGACGGTTAATTGCCACTTCAATGCACTGTAGGCTGTTGACACAGAGAGAAGCTTGAAGATGAAAAGGTTTTTTATTAAGAACAATATTGTTAATAAACAATTTAATTCAATCTATGACCGTAATGAAGGCCATAGACTCAGACACGCAGGCGTAAGAATATGTCGTACAGAATATTATCTTATTTACGTTTCATTTATAGGTGTCCATAACTAGGCAGCTTAGAAAGCGGTGGGACATGCTTAAAATGAGTCTCATGATGATCAGTCTAATTGATTATTTATCAAAATAACAAAATTGTAATTCTACAATTATTTGCTTTTGATTCTTTTCTATTCAGTAGAGTGAAGTTACATTTTTGAAATTAGTTTTATTGATATTAAAGGGTTATCATAATTCTTATTATAACACTTTGATCACAGTTTGTTCTTCTTGTGAACTTTTCATTATAATTTTTTATAAGTCAAAGATAAGTAATGAATCCATTTTGCAAAGACATTCACCTTTGACCAATAAGCTAAATACAGCTTTACTTTCTAGCAATCAGGCTGAATTTTCACTCTTGTGTCGGAGGACAGTCTGTTGTCGAGGAGCTCTTTTCTTCAGCTTAAGCTAAATGTGGAGTCACTTATTAGACGTCAGCCCAGATCTGCAGAGTGGGAATTGTAAAGCCACACGAATTTTGAAATACTCAATAAGTATATGATATATATATGATATCTTCTGTACTTGTTGTGTACATAAAGTTGTAGGAACAGGTTGCATCTCCACAGTGTTGTTGAGTGGGAATCTGGCACCAACCAAACAGCTCTTAGTGTTGAGCAATCATTTGTTTTTTGGAAACATCTGTTTGTCAGTGGCTGTAAAGTTATTTCTCCACACTGACCACTCGTCTGTAGTGACGTTACACTTTGGTAAATTTATCTCATCGTGGCTTGTCCCATATATTGTCCCAGTTTGCCATTTGTTTGTGTTTTTAACTGATCTCAGAACAAAGGATTACGTCCTGCAGTACTGTGATGGAGCTTTTCTCCCTCACAAGCTTACAAGTTATTTGATCATCCGTGTGTTTACTGTTTGTCACAGACAGTGTTGGGACCTGTTGGGCACTGAACTGATGTAGAAATTTAAAGTTCCTTTAAAACATGAAACAAATGAATTTCTAGTTAATTCAAACTGATTTATGTGTTTGCTGTTGCCTACAAATGATGTAACTTTGCTCTGTCTTCAGTTACTGCCCATTTACGTCAGCATTATCAAAGCTACATTAATCTAATTCTCATATCTCCAAAGAGCTTTTGAGTGTTGTAACACCATCATTTAATAGTTTGTTAATATAGCTTTTACACACCAAACACCAGACTGAGTTGAAACCATTCAATCAATTCTTTGATGCTTATTACACAAATGACCATGTTACTTCTATTGTGTTATGTCTACATGTCTTTTTCAGACTCTTCTTCAGTATTGACATTTTTATATAATACAGTGTTTATGGTGTGCTGTGGAGAAAAAAATTATAAAAAAAAAAACATTCAATCAGCCAAGAATCGTTTGCAAAGCAAATAAAACTGATGTTGATAAATTGTGGGTGTATTGATTTGGATCATGTGTGTCTTCTGCTCTGTAGATGTTGTGACATGTATGTTTAAGGCAGTGTAGTTTATGACCATTGCAGTATGGATAATGCTGTTTACCCATCATCCTCTTAGTCCAGAGAGGATGAGATGTCATTACTGTAAGTTTGTTTTCGACCACAGCTCTACATACACATTACTGACACGTTAATCCTGCTGAAAAACAACTGCTGATGTCAAGTTTCACAGCTGGATCTGTGGAGAGTCACAGAATCACCTCACCCACTGCGTTTGCCAAACATAAGCAGCTTAGTTAGAAAAACACTCGGCAAAAATATCCCATGCAGTTAACTGATATTCTGTTGATGTCCTCCAGGAAGGAAAACACGTTATTTTATCTGCCCCATCAACTCACCTACGCTACCCTCCACCATGGATACTGTAGATATTCTGATTGACTGTTACTCAGATTGGAAATCTGATTTTAAACACCTTAAAATTGGTGTTAATATTGCCAGTGGAGCATTTAATTGTAGTTTTAATTACCATTTTTTTTCCAAGTCAAGTGATGATAAAAATACTAATATTTCTTATTCAGAAGTAGAACTACAGCAAAATCTACTAACAGGATGAAAAATACAGGTTTCATTTACACAGTATAAGTTAATCTTATTCTTGTCTACTCAGATACACTACTTGTATTGTACTTCCCAACAAAGAGCTGAAACAGGACTTAAACCAAATCAGAGAAAGCCTTTTGAGTAATGAACACAAATTTTAAATCAAGAATTTATTGTAAATTTATACAGTTCTTATTTTGAAAGTAAAACAATGACAACTGAAGCCAAATATACTTCAATAAATACACAGTGAGGGTATTTTTGGCATGATAACTGATGTAAGAAGATGAAGAGAGTACTGTCAAATGCATAATACTGTTTCACCAGGTTGGAGTAACTGTCTGTAGTTTATTTACACAGCACCATCTAATGGTAACCATTGAAATTTCAAAACCTCCCTGTGCGCGACAGCATCTTAGTAGAGTTCAAACTTCACAGGCTTCGTTAGGATAGTGCCTCGTTCCTGCATTGCAGGAACCTTCACATTGACTCCACGAGTGACTCGACTGACCGAGTGACATAAAGGCTTCTTGTTTTCTTTCATGGCAGAAGAGAAGAGCACAAGTGAGTTCAGAGTATTCTGTGAAAGGCTGAAAGAAAAAAAAATTAAGGATAGAGCGACGAGGGAGCTGGCTGTGAGCACAGCAATAGAACAGAAAGTGCACAGGTGATGTGATGTTAAGGTGGATGTATAGAAGGGACAAGTGTCGGGGGACTGGGTGTCACAGGCTCTGGCAGCACTGAAGTTTGTTGCCCCTCTGCCCGTCGGTGGTTGGTGGCACACTGATGTCCACGACATTGTTGCCTGGAGACTCGTCATGTGCCGATCTGTCCGCTATCTGCTTCTGTGACACAATGCGATAGATTTCTGCAGAGGGAAGGTCAATAAACATCATTATCCATTTAAATTTTAACAGGAGATTATTGTCATTTGTCAATGCCAAATGAATCCTTGTATCCTACTTGAAGCCTAAAATGCTTCAGACATCTGACAATGTACAACATCTGCACAGATGCATGACGCTTTGTCAGAGTCATGAGAGAAAACATGTTAATTCTACTTTTCCCCTACTTTTCTTTAACATCCACAAAATGAGGAAGTTTGTTTGCAATTACAACTTTAAACTTAACTTAACCCTTATACTGATTTCTAAATTATACATATGCTGCATTTTTTAGTATATTACACAAGCTAGTGCACTGCGCAATTTTCCTACCTGTTAAAATGTTCTTGAATGCTTCTTCTACATTAGTGGAGTCCAACGCAGATGTCTCAATGAATGAGAGAGTGTTCTTTTCTAATATGGGAAAAGAAATAGGACATGTTATGAACATGTACAATAATTGTGTGGAGTTGTCCCTCCCACCACAGCACTTAATTTGATTTACCTGCAAAGGCTCGAGCCTCATCGGTGGGCACAGCCCTGAGGTGGCGGAGGTCACTCTTGTTTCCAACCAGCATGATGACTATGTTGTTGTCAGCATGGTCCCTCAGCTCCTTCAGCCAGCGTTCAACATTCTCATAAGTCAGGTGCTTGGCTATGTCGTAAACCAGGAGAGCCCCGACTGCCCCCCGGTAATACCTGGTGACAGCATCAAATGACCACAACAAATGAGTACTTTTACTCATGTAGTATTGTCATGAATATACACTTCCTAATTCAAAGGTAATAACAGACACCCACGCTGAGGTGATTGCTCTGTAGCGCTCCTGTCCAGCTGTGTCCCAGATTTGAGCCTTTATTGTCTTGCCGTCCACCTGGATGCTTCGGGTGGCGAACTCCACTCCGATGGTGCTCTTGCTCTCCAGGTTGAACTCATTTCTTGTGAAACGGGACAGCAGGTTACTCTTCCCCACTCCAGAGTCTCCAATTAGTACAACTGCAAATAAAAGGAAAAAGTAAACACAAGGATTTCAGATTTCAAGCGTTCTAGCCGTTATTCTGCAATCATACGTGTCAGCCTGCAGCTGTACATAAATGACAGAAAGATACCACATTTTCCCCGCAGATTTACAAACACGGATGCATTGCTGCTGACATTGCCTATTTAGTCTAAGCGAAAGTGTTGAGTGGTCAATCTTATCAGACTTCGCCCAGTTGGAAGTCAGCCAGGAAGAAGATGCCACAGACTTACTCTCTGGGGAAATCTGACTCAACAGTTTCTCAAGGCCTCTTGTTCCTGTGTCGTCACTCTAAGTCGTCAGTATCCTCCAATCAATTTCCAGCAGCCACACCATATCCTTCTCCTTACATATACAGCACTTGATGATGAGGCTCTGTCATATCTTAAAGACCTCATAGTACCATATTATCTCATTAGAACACTTTGTTCTCAAGTTATCAAGCTCCTCTGCTGTTGAACCAGCCCCCAGTTCAGGTTCAAGAAGCAGACACCCTCTGCACCATAAGACTAAATGTAAAACTTTACTTTTGGATAAAGCTTATAGTCAGAGCTGGCTCAGGTGACTGTAAACCTTCTCATAGTTGAGCTAGTTTACACACTTAGTTCTCTGAAGAACCTCCCTTAATACATCCATTCATTTGTTGGGTTTTATTCTTCAGTAGTTTAACAGAAAATGTCAAACAGTGTCTCTCCTGTACAACATTTAATACTAATAAAACTTGTTTTTAAATCGGTCTTAGATGGAATATCTCATAGGGGTAATACTTCTAGGTTCTATCGTGAGATCAATAATACAAAAGCTAATTCATACTAAATAATAAACACAAAGACACAAATAATTTGGTACAGAGCGAGTTTCCTCCCTCAGACCGGGAACAGTAATAAACCACTGCAGGAATTCATGTTTCATTTTCCATTCAATTGATCTAAGCTCATGACACTGGTTAAATGAATAAGTCACTATTGATGCTCATATTTAAAAAGTTTTAAGTGTGGTTGGAGTCAGGCAGGGTCAACTTCTCTACGATTACAAAACGTAGCAGTTAATTATTGCAAAAGTAATTGCTCCACCCGTTAGCTACTAGCTTGTATAGCTAACTCACCATCCGCCCTACTTTTCATAAAACCCGTATAAGAAAAAAACAGAGTGCGGCAAACCTGGGCACATATAAAAGCAGTATGTAACACTTTAAGCGACAGTAAGTTTGCATTAACTAGAAAGCACAGGACTAATGCTAATGGTCTAGCTCAGAAAACAGCACAGCTAGCTACAGTTAGCCTCCAGCTGATATCAACCTGAACAGGCGAGCTAACGTTAGCTTAGCCTGTTTCTTTGCTAGATATCACGACACATGAATTTCTACAGGCACTTTCTGATCCACCTACCTTTGAACAAGAAATCGTATTCGTCATCTCTGTTTCCCATTGTGAAGTACGACCACCCGTCCGAGATTGCGGTAACGACAGAAAATGTTCCCCCTGCCTGACAGGGTGCTGCGCCAAGCTAACAGGAGACAATGCGCAGGAAGAGCGGAGACACGGTTACGTGAACGCCACACGACCACGTGACTATCCCGCAGCTCCAGGTGTCCCAGCGATCATATGGTGTAATAAAGAAATAAATTCACAGTGGGATCGCTTTGATTTGTGGCTGTCTTTAAAGTAACACACTGGGAAGTGGTAAAGTTTGTAGATCATCTATAAGTATGTAGCCAAATAGACCTAAGTAATAAAATAGGCTATTTAATTATCTCTTAACAAATCTTGCCCAGTACACACAACTGGCCCATTAGTCAACAGTCCTACAATACTTGACCTTGGAAATAGCAGTTTGACAAAACAACTCAAGGTCCAGCCTGTTTGCTTGAGCCTGAATGGTGTGCAAATAGTAGTGGTAACTAACCCCCAATTAGCACTACTGCTTAAGTACTGTATCCAAGGTCAAGAATAAGGTTTGATGCTTAACTAAACCAACACGGGTCAGAAGTCTTAAAAGTTCTATAGGTAAAAAAAAAAAAGAAGCTGACTTACTGACAGATATGATTCATCCTCAACAAATCCTAGATAATAATGATAATCAACAATACAGATAGAAGCCCACTTTATTTGATCTTGACAATCTAGGATTGTTATGGCACATCATATCTCTGCTATGTTAAGATGTATTTGCCAATGTCATGACTGGGGTGCTGTAAAATGTAAAACTAACTATTATGACGCACTATACCACCCACAATTACATCTCCTGTGCCATAATGCTAACCCACTTTTGTGTGGAGCTCCATCCATAGACACTGCAGTTATGGCCAGGAAGGTGTGGTGGACAGTTTAAGCTTGTCTACATTATTAATCATCACAAATCACTGTGTAGCAGGAACCTGCATTGGAGAAAACATATAAACTATATAACTTTAACCCCTCCTGAGACATACCGAAGAGATTTATGTATCTCAAATACAACTTGATCTATGTAGCACCTTCAATAAGCTCCCTTTGTCACAGTCAGACACAGCAGATTATGAAACTTATGATTCAGGACACACACAGAAAAAAACAAAACAAAAAACATCTGCTGCAAAGGAAGAAAACAATTGTCTGTTGTAATGACTGGACAGATCAGAGTGTCTTCAACAACAAGGACAACAAATTCCTCCAGAACCAGCAGAGGGGGCCATGATCTCTACTTATTTCCATACATGCTTCCTTTTGGTTTCCCCCTTAATCACATGCACCAAACTCTGTTGACTTCACACAGCAGGACAGCTGGATGTGAAGCAGTGAAGTTTCCACACTGTATAAAGGTGGTGACATCAACAGTTATCACCTTGGACAAAAGGCTTCTGTCAACAAAAAATAACAAATGCATTATTTTAAAAAAAAAGCTGTGCTGAAAAAAAAAGGAGAAGTGCTGTTAACATGGAGCATGCTTATTTCCAAACAGGTGATTTCCGTTTATAAGCAACAGGTCGACGTCACAGTCACCTGTGAAGACCCGCCCCCAACCTCCGCACTCCGACCAATCAGCAGTCAGGTAGTGCTGGGACAGGTTCCTTCTTTAGGACCAGACCAAACACAAACAGCTGAGACACTGAGTGGAAATAAAGTTCACAAGCTCGGATTAACAGTGAACATTTACAGCCGCGATGGCAAAGCGAGCAGGGCGACAGAGGAACCAGCTGCCAACGTGTTACTATGAAGGATACTTGGAGAAGAGGTCGTTCAAAGATAAAGTAAGTGATTGGAGATTTTTGCAGCTTGGTGAAACGACCTGCACAAGCCTGCTGATTACTGCATGAGTCTGTTAAGTTACCTTCCTGGAAGAAAAGCTGAGTTTTGTGTCAATCTCTCTCTTATAAAATAACTAGAAACCCTGTTTTTAATGTAATATCTACACTGGTGAACACAGACTCATTATCAGTAAACGTTAGTCTAATGCAAGTCCTGATTAAAGGATCAATAAAACACCCCTTGATTAGACTAGTTGAGTATGTGGAGCAACAGCAACTGTGACTTTAATTACTGAGACAAACAGGCAAATTTTAGTGGTGTTAAAGTGGGAGATTGTTCCAGGGCACTATGGATCTTTAAAAAGGAAGGCACAGATCAACAGGTCAGGATAAATCTCTTCAGATCACCTGAACGAACTAGAGCGGTCTGCAAGGTAGTGGTTTCTACAAATGGAGGATTCTTACACGAAAGCAAAAACTCAACTGGTGATGTGATGTCTACAGATTTCTTGTTTTGTCAACATTATGAAGATAATGAAATGAGATATACTACTGAATATTACCATCACGCATTCAATTCCTCTTATTTGAAACTCTGGACCTAGAAAACCTGTCGTTGCTTGAAAAACGACTTCAATGATTAATTGGTTAACACAGTGGCTGCAGAATGTTTTTCTATAAACTGATTGATTCATTGAAAAAAATCATTTCACATCTCACATTTTAGCCATGTGCAGAATATACTTGTCAACTTAGTTTGTTTAAATTAAAACCTGCTGTACATGTCCTCACTATTCGAGATAGTTGATTTGTTTAAGGAACAGTTTTCCTTTGTTCCTTCATTCATCTATAGTGTATCAGCTTTCGCCTCATATTAAAAAACTTCTTTAATAACAACACAGTCTAAGAGAACAACCAGGGTTAAGTGCCTGCTTGTGTGGGTGGAGCAGCTTGTTATTATGTAGTTCCTTGTAAGTCATGTGGACTTTGGCTATGAGTTTATCAGCAGATGGTGAGCAAGACTTCAATTTCCCAAACTGGTCTGACGGCCTTTCTGCTCTTTGTGCCATAAAGATTAGAGCAAGGCAGAAACTGACAGAAAGGTAAAGATGTAAACTGGCTGGGCAGGCTTTGCAAATAATAAATCCTTAGGGCTGTTTTGTCAAGGCCCAGACTGATAAGAGACTGACTGTACACACTGGATATAAGCATGTGAAATCACATGGGAAACATTTTACCCCCCATGCAAACCTGTTTTACAGTTCAGTGTTTGAATATTTTTACGCTGACGCTTTTAACACACAGCACTGGCACAACCTTTTACCCGAAGCGGACAGTTGTGATCACAAACTCTGACTCATGCGCAACTCCCACAAACTAATTAATCTGGTGGCATAGATTACTTAACAAGCCACAGATTCCTCTCAGGTCCAAAAACTTCCAGGATAAAATAGTTTCAGTATCACTCACTGGTCTGTTGTGGTTACAGACACTTGACTCATTAAGTCAAAATGAACAATGTCACCTACATGGATCGTGTGTGCCCTACTTACAGGATTTCCTTGTTGTGTTCCAGTACATGTTGTGTAACATTTACAGTCAATTCATTCTTCCTTTTTTTTTTTTTATTCCTTGTATTGAGGTCAGCACATAGAAACTGACACATTTTATTTATTTCTCTTTTTGTTATTCATCTCTTTGTCTGCATTTTTCTTCCTCCCTTGTCTGCTGTGCTTTCAGTCAGTATGTTTTCTGTGTGGGTTCTTGTAGGCATCCAGGAAACTCTGGACCTGCCTGTGTGGAAACGCACTTTTCTTCTTCAATGAGAAGAGAGACATTGATGTAAGTTACTGATGTAGTTATGACACAAATTTGGATGATTATTAATAAAAAAAACAAACAAAAAAAACACGATCAAGTTTGACTTTTTAATCGTGTGTGTGTTACATCAGTATGTAGAGAAACTGGATCTCAGTGGATTCGTCTCAATAACTGACGACTGCAGCCAGGATCATAACTTGGATGCAGCCAGGCTCAACCTCCACATGAAGGATGAAAATATCAAATTAACTGTGAGAAAACGTGTAAAAAGTGTCCAAGTCATTCTCATTTTGTCCAAGTTATTTCTGTTTTTTTCTCACAGTTTTCTCTCTGCTCCATTGTCCCTGCAGGCTCCCAATGCAGAGGCTCGCGAGCTGTGGAAGGGCTTTGTTTACTCGGTGGCTCAGGTTGGTGATGTGCAACTTGTCTGTTATTTAATAGAACAATAAGGGATGATATCATGTTGACAATTACTACAGTTTGAGATCAATAGGACCCTGAAAGATAATTACAGCCCTTGCACAACAATTTAAAATAATAATTTAAATGAAATAAAACAGAAACGGTGTCTCCCTGCAGCTGTCTGTACCATCCTACCTGAACCTACTGCCAGGCCAGGTGCACATGCTGAAAGAGGCCGTAGAAATGGAAAAGGAAAGAATAAAAAAACAATCTGCCGGTCTCTACGTCAGCCTCAAACCAGACATGCCAGCGTGAGTATTGACTGTGGGCGCTGTTTGAGAGGAACATTTCTCAAGGAAATTTTCCTGGAGTCCTTGAATGTTTTACAGTATTACGTGCTGTGGTGGTGAAAGATCCACATTGACAGAATTCAGACAAAAGGTGCGAGGAGTTTTTTTTAATTTCTTTTTAATTTTATTCTATGCAGATTAGTTAAATTTTTTGATTTATCAGTCGGTGAGTGTTATCAGAGCATGCAGCAGTTGTCTTCATTTAACATGCTCTGCTCCAAAGCTCTGTAAGTGAACTCAGCTTTAGATGAGATAGATTGTTCGTAGGCTGATCGCTGTGTTTCCCGGCTTCCTGCAGTTGTTACCACAGTGTGTCCCGTCTGGAGGCCGAGCTGCTGCTTGAGAGAGAGGCCAAGAAGGGAAACATGCTGCTGAGGCCTGGAAGAAACGGAGACTCCTTCGCTGTCTCCACCAGACAGGACCATGACTGGTACAGGCACACACACACACTCACACACACACACTCACACACTCGCATGCTGAGACACAGTCTTTCTGCATGGTCACAGTCAGTATATTGGTATTTCTGCCAGTTAAAAAGTAAAAACACCTGGTCTGTTGATGTGTTTTCCTTTTGTCTGTTAGCGCTGTATTCAGACACTACCGTGTGACCCGTAGGCATGACGGTGGCTTTTACATTGATGTGGAAAATCCCGTAAGTATAAAAGGATTTCTTCACTTCAGTTCTGCTCTCTGTAGTCTTTGTTTTCAAAGACAATATCAATTTCAGTGTAAGAACAAAGCCTGTATTTAATTCTACAGGTCTCCTGTAGCACACTGCATGATGTGATCAGCTACTTGGTGGAAAAAACGGATGGAGTTCTGATTCCTCTCATCATTGAGGAGCCGTATGAGAAAAGCATCTGTATGTACACAGATGGAGGCATTTTCATCTCACATTTACATCCATTCACTTATTCTTCTGTAATTATGCTTATATGCAATCTAATGATCTGGCTTTTTATTTATTCATTTTATTTAATTATTTTACAGCTTTTATTCGGTCTGATAAGGAAAATGGAGAGATGAGTATTCAAGAGACAATTTCAAAAGTTGTCCCACCAAGTGTACCTCCTAAACCAGGTACTTTGACTATTAATATAGAAATACATACAGGAGATAAACACAGTCACAGGAAAACATCACTCTAAACTTTACTGTCTGGTTGTGCAGTTGCTCCAATGGTACCAACTCCTGAAAAAGTACTGGTTGAAGAAGAGTGTTTTTATCTCAATGACACATGTGAGTATACACACTTCTGCCATTCAGTCTCAGTCAATCTCTCATTCCTGTCACTTGTTCGCCCGTTTTACCACCATAAACGAGTCTAACTTCATTTGTTCCATGTTACTTAACATGTGTGTTCAGTGGAAGAGAAAGAAGACAACACAGATTCCTCAGCTGTTCCGCCGTCACGTAGGTTTCTCCATCTCATCTTTCCATCTCAGATTACACCCATTACTGGCTGAATGACTCAAATTGTTGTTGTTGTTGTTGTTTTTTTTATGTCCTTTAGAAGTAGAGAAGAAACCTTCAACAGTCAGGATAGCAATCATGCCTCCAACTGCTGCTCCTCGAAAATTTACCCACTCCCCTAACTCCTCCACAAACAGTGATCCAAAGACGGCCACCAACATGGGTCCTATGAGACTGAGTAAGTCCACGTCTGCTTTAGCTTCTGTGGAATTAATACTGTTGGTCATTTTACTTTATTCCCATAGTGTATATTTAATAATATAAAGCCTATTTTCTGATTTGCTCTAGTTCCTCTTGCAGCAATAACAGAGCTGAAACAAAAGTTGGAAAAAAAGACAAAAAGTCAAGAGGATCCTCTGCTGGTGTGAGCTTTTTAACGCCAGAACCGTCTGTGAAGATGCGTCCCAGCAGCTGACAGAGCCGCTGCCCAGTCTGTCCCTGCAATGTGACCCAACACACGAGTAAAGCTCAGCTGTTGCCACACAAACAGACTCTTTTTCCGCCTTTGTATCGTGGCTCGATCAACTCCTCCTCCTCATCGGCTGATTGTCAGCAAGGAAGATTAACACGTTATTGATCTGCCCTTCTTGGACACTTGTTAGCAAATGAACAGACTGTAAAGAGGAGTGTGTACGTGTCACATTATCCATGTTTCTCTTGTACATTTTGCACGTTTTCCGAATCAGATTGTATCAGCCAGTGTTTTTATGTGTAACCAGAGCTTTTAATATATTTTTTTCCTCATGTCTTAGATGTGTTATGAATTGTACATAATGTATTACTGCCTGTTTTAATAGAGGTGAACCCTTGATGAAAGTGAAGAAGAAATACATTTGACTCTATTCTATACTTTTACTCTACCTCCTGCATGTGAATAGTTTTTTTTTTTGTTTTGTTTTGTTTGTTTTTATACAACTGACTTTTGTTCTTACTTGTATTTCTATCTGAAGCAAAAATCTGTGAACAAAGTGCTCTCACTCCTTTATTACCTCAATGACTGATACATTATAGTGGTAAAAATTAAAACTATTTACAATAAATTGTGAGCATGTGAAATAAAGTTAATGCAATTCTCAGCTGGACGCTTCTTTAAAGCATTTGCAGGCTACAGTTATTCAAGATGTGTACAGACGGAGCAACACAGAAAAGCAAGAACATAGGAGATGGACTTTCTATCACCAGTTTCCAGAGTTTGTCACTTTTCCCACCCGGGCTCCCAGACTTGCCTAATACAAATTGTGAGCTGAGGATACTGGCTAGGCATATGTTCTATTTGGACAATAGATAGCCCACTACTACTACGAGGATCCCTCTGCGGCAAATAAAGTGGTGTTATTAGGTACAGACACATACATACTGTACAAACAGGCATTAAGGTGCAGTCAGGTGAATAAAATATATGGAGTACACTTCCAAAATGATGAAGCCATATCTGAAGTCTCTATAACTTCACTACAGGAAGTTAAAATTCTGACTAATTTTCTGTACAGAGTCTGACTGTGAAGCCTGATGAAACAATGACTAAGTTAGAAACAGCACAACCTCAGCGGAAGGCTAAAGGACCCAGATACCTGCACACAAAGTGGGTGACCTGACCACGAAGTGATATGCAGTCTGCATGCCTTGACAAGAATTCAAGTACAACATCCCTAATATGTGTTATACACATTGCATGATCTATTAGTTTCTTGCAAAGTAGAGTTGAATAAATCCTGATTTAATAATGAACTACATTCTGTTGAGTAGCATTGACTAGAAGCAGGCTGTTATTTTGGTTACACTGGTCGGCTGATGAATAGAGGCAGATTGAGTAGGTAATAATTACCACTAAACTACAAGGTTTACAGACACTGACACATTAAAACAGAAAGACCAATTCTTGCAGGTAAATATTAGCATGTTGTTACGGATCGATTTGTCCCGTTTGGTTTGGAAATGAGAAGGAAGGCACAGGGAGAGAGCAGACAGGACATGGCCTAAGCCTGCACCTGCAGCTGGCTGCACAACAGAACACCTGACAGTTTTGGTGATGGAAAGGAAGGAAGGGCAGCGGCCAGCGCTAAATGTTTGCTCTAGCAGCAGTGGTGCTAAATTAATGTGTAGAGAGGGGAAAATTAGTAAGACTACCTAACTTGTCCCAAGCAACAACGACTGCCAAAGTCTTACATCTGAAGAATTCTGTCACTGAACGAGCGCAGATGACACATTTGTTCCCAAAACTATTTTGCTGTCATGCAACACAGACATGAGAGACAGTCTACACCATCATACACCAGTGATGTAACTCTTCCATGATATGGCTATGACCGCAGTCGGGGCAGAGGAGATGACCTGCGGTGGCAAGTGAGGCTGGGCAGAGCTGGGAGACGTCCAGCTGGCGGAGTGGATGGATCTAGGTGAGACTGGCGTTGGAGCTGCTGGTGCCGCTGTTCTTTCTCTGGCCGCTTTGCACCACACTGGGAACCTGCAGACCCGTCACTACTGAGAAACTGCCGTTCCACACCTGCAGGGGGCAGCACATCACAAGCCAGTTTAAAAATGAAAAGGTTGAAGACAGACACCCAGATCGTTCCTCTAGATAAACAGTTGTGTATCAGATTTCTCACCATGAAAGCTGGTATAACTGGCTGCTGGAACTTAGTTCTGAAGGTGTGCATCAGCTGCTTAGGTTTGGCATTGTAGAAAGACAGAACACCTGGACACAACAAACAGGTAAAATTATAGCAAGTGCTGCCTTGAGATTGTGCTTTAGGATCAAACAAATACTAAAGCAAAGAACATTGTTCTATTATATATTTGATCTGTTGCTTCATTTTGTACTAGTAATCAGTGATGTGTTTCTGCTCACCTTCATCATAGTTGATGTAGACTCCAATACTGTTTGGTATTGGACAGTCCAGTGTCCGAGCCTTGTTGTTGTGCTTGGCTGTGAGGCTCTGCTGCAGCCAGTTGTTCAGATGGATGCACCAGGAAGCGCTGCTTTTTCCCAACTGGTCAAACCGTCCCAGGCTCCGCAGGGCTATGCCCACGGCGAAGGCCTTGCTCTCCTTGTCGAACTTCACCTCCCAGTAATGCTGGCCAGCATCAATCATGGTGTCAGCTGCCATATAACATAAAACAGAATTCTACGTTTCAGTAAAGTCGTTGCATTCCTTCGTTTCATGTTTGAGATGTGTGTTAATATTATGTAGCTTTACAGATGTGGCTACATAACATTTCTTGCTTGTAAATCGGACTTCACGGACGTGACTGGAATTAAATTTCAGGTGTCTAAACATTATTCATATTTTACAAGACATTCGTCAAATAAAAATCATGAATTGAGTTCAACTTTAAACATTAAAAAAACTGTGTTTGTGCCTTGGTTTTGGGTACCAGTGTGTATTCTTACCCAGCACTGTGTAGGACTCTGCCGTAAACCTGTCTCTACCTGGACGCGCTGTGGGCGCTCTCTTAGGCGACATCAGGGCTGATCTAATTACAGAGAAGACACGTGAGAAAGACTCTTAAAGATCCAATTTTCTAACATTTAGCCATAACAACAGTTTTGTTTTTTACGCTCCTGTTGAAAAGGTACAGTTTAAAGATATTTTATATTAATACAAACCTAGCTGGAGAGTGCATCGGGGAGTTGGTTCGGTTCTTCTCCTTGCGGATATCCTGGATCTTTCCTCCACAACTGTCCCACTCCACACTCAATTCTTCAACCTTCAGGTTCTGGTGGGCCGAAGAAGCATCCAGTTTGAAGGTGAAGGCTGGAAATAGAACAGGATGCAGGCTTTTTATTAGCACAGCTTACATTTAACACAATATTCACATTTCTGTGGGCAAAGAACCTCAAACACTTTGTGCATGTTTGCTCATATTTAAGTAACAATGCACCTTTACAAACCTGCCATTAAAACACTGTGAATAGTATTTTCTACACAACAGGCCTGCTCTGTGTTCTCACCATGGGTTTCAAGTGTAACTGGCTCCGAGAACTCTCCTGCCACGGCCTTGTTACACGCCCTCACCCTGAATGTCATGTATCGGGTGTCAAAGCGCAGACCTGAGAATAAAAACACAAGTAGCCCTATATGAGTCAGCTTCAAAGTTCTGTCTTCAAATGCCAAACGTCTTCTCACAACCCCTCCTGCCCACCTGTGAGCGTGTGCTCCATCTCTCGTATTCCCTCCACCACCATCCAGGGGTAGTCCTCTCTGATGCGCGGTGGGCCCTCGTGGTTTGTGCGTCGATGTTCAAGTATATAGTGGTCGATCTTGCTGTCGGGTTCCGGTAAGGTCCAAATTATAGTCACTGTGTTATCACACACCTGGCACTCTGACACCTGGATCTCTGGAGTGGCGGGAACTGAATGTAAAAGAGAAGAAAGAATATTAAACGATATGCATTGTTGGCTTTTCTGCACCTGGGAGCAGAGGAACTAAAGGCAGACAGATTTACATGTCCCCGATGCATATGTGGTTAGTTGTTAGGTTAGCTAACAATTTTCATTGTTTTGGAGTCATGTTAATGGTTCTTTAGTCTTACTTTAGTCTCCAGCAGTTTCTGATAGGAAATATCAGACTCTTCAGCTGATACATGTTGCAGCTACCTATCTAACGTTTGCTGTTTGGTCCTGAGCAGCTGCTGTTCGGGGGCTTTATCAAAGCTTTTCTGCTCAATGTGGGCTTCTCGCAACAAGGCCGAGGCCCTTCAGTAAAAGCGTGGGCTGTAAAACCACACAGGCTGTCGAAAGAGGTTAAAAAGCCAAACTCACACCTGCACAATTGGGTGACAAGTCTCTGTGGTTTTACTGCTTTAGGTGTCCCCGTTCGCATGTTACAAGTAGGCTTTAACCTCCTTATTATATAAACTACTAATAAGTGGAACATATCAATGCCAGTCCGACAGGACAGCAGAGACATTTTATAGTGTTTTACATAAAATATATAATTTCAAGTATCACAGTATTCATATGCAAATAACATTTTACTATCATAAATAGTCAAAGTGGAGCTACTCCATGCGTTTCCAGGCAGGTCAGGATTTTCCTCAAACTAATTGGTGCAGCAAGGGCTTTACAACCTTCATCCTGAATGATTTAAGTACATTGCTGCACTATAATTGTGAAAATCTAGACTCGAATTCATATATATTTATAGTAAAAAGTGCAAAAGTGGAATGTAAGTATTAAAAAAAGACACAGAAATAATAATAGTAAAGTAAAAGTGCTTTAGTACTTTTGTTCTCATCTGTGTCTGTTTGTGTTAAAAGTGGAGCAGACCTGGGAGAAACTTGAGCCCCTGCAGCATCTCCTTCTCTTGGCTGAAATCCACCATCAAGTGACTCATGTTGTCACTGGCTTTAGCTTTCAGGGAGAGACGAAAGGCTGGAGCCATTGTCACGCTGCGGACAAAGAGACACACAGAGAGACGCAAACACACGGGGTGGAAACAAGCACGGGCGATTATTTAACTGAACAACAAGGGGAAAACTGGTGATTCTAGTGCTGCTCACTAAGAAAGAACCACTAACTACACTTGTGTACTACCACTCATCACCCTGAACCACAGTTAAAAGGCAGAGCTGAAGAGGGAGCAGCATTCATCCAGGGAGGGGCTGACACAGGATGGCACAGACTTTAGAAGACAGAGGGAAACACAGAGACAAAAAACTCTCGAGTGGAAAGTTTTCCATTGTGCTTAATGTCTATGAAACGGGTGTGGTGGCTACATGTTTGAATGCATGCATGCTACGTTATGAAATGGCTCACTGGTTACAGGAGGCTATGACAAAGGCAAAGTAATGGATGGCTGAGTACTATACCTATCCTTAATGTCTTTGGCCGCCTGGAGAGGAGAAGCAGAGAGGGAAAGGAAAAAGGAGAGAGATATGGAGCGAGGAGAGAACTGAGTTGGAGCCCATCATGTTGTCATTTAACACAAACAAAGTCGCAGGTATCTGTGTTAAAATAACTGGTAGTATGACACCACAGTGAAATTCACCACTGATCATTAAATATTCAGTTACAAACAACGAGCGGGGGGGGGGGGGACAGTGCAGCAGCAGTGACAGCAGCAGAGTAAGGCGGTCACTTACCTGAGTGAAACCATCCGTCTCACGGGAGCAGAGCGTCTGATTGGCCAACTCCAGCAGCTCCTCTGAACTCTCCAGGGCTTTGGAGCAGGCACTCAGCTGACTCTGAGAGAAACACCAGTCAAACATCTTTAGTATAACAACCCTGTTATGCTCTCTGCATCAGTTGAGAGTCACAGTCTGGTCCTAAGACTGCACCGTTTCTGGTGCAGGAACCAAAAATCAAGACTGAGACACAACAGATATCAAAGAAGAGACCTACTGAATCTATTGCACTGAACTGATAATTCAACATTTCATTCACATCATTCACATGAAGACCAAGCATTTAGAGACTTCTTTTGTATTGATTTACCCAAAACATTAGGCTTTAATAATGTACATGTACTATTTTATGTTTAAAATGTATGTTTAGCATTTTAACAAGCTGAAATCTGTTCATTACTGTTTTAGTTAATGTTTTAGTCAATACAATATCAGAAAAGAGTTAAAAGCCAGCAGATAGTGAGAAATAAGGAGCAGGTGAACATCTGGTGTTTTTAAATGATTAAAATGATTAATTATTAGAATTGTTTTTTTCTTTCATCAGACACCGGCTGTCTGTAAATGTATTTTTTGAATAATGTAATAATATTTGTTTCTCTGATTTCGCTAAAGTGAAAAACAAAGTTGCCGACCTTTTAAGTTTTCTCTATCAGACCTGGTTTCCAGCTAAAGCGCGGTTTCTATGTGGTGACTTCAAAACTTACACAAATTGTTCATCTAGTGAAAAAAGCTAAAACTAAATGTAATCTTGAAAAAAAAAAAAAAGAGTGTTCAAGATCACATTTAGATCCTCGAGTGCACAAAATGCACTCAAGGATTTATACTATCTGCAAATATCAGAGGTCCACGCTTCATTAGCGTTTCTTACCTGCAGCTCATATGTGCGGCTGGCTCTCTCCTGTTTGATGCGTGTCAACATGTTTTCCTTCATCTCGTCCAGAACAGAGTGCAGGGAGGTGAACTCAGACTCCAGGTCCTCCTGCACTCGGTTGGAGTTCGCCTGGTGTCAGAATAAAGTAATGAAGTGAAAACAGGAAGTGTTTTTTTGCACCTGGAAAAGCTGCTTGAAAACATAAGTAAAACTAATAAAGTGTGTGCTCCGTTTTAAAGCCTTGTGCGTTTTTGTACCTCCAAGTTGTCGAGGTTCTGTTTGAGGGTACAGACGAAGTTTGAAATCTCTTCATTCTTCATGGCCAGTGTGTGGGTGATCTTACGCAGCGACTCCTAAAGAAAAGAATACATGTTAACATTTGCATACTTAACCTTTGAAACCCAAAGGTCTTTTTTGTCATGTCTCAAATAAAACAGATCATATAAATCAGAGAAGGTAAACCCTAACAGGAGACCTGTGGCATTAATGAAGACTGCAGGTTTCCTTTTTAAACACACTACACTTGGATCACTTCATTTACTGGTGCATCCTCGGTGTTTGGAGACGTGTTAATCAGTGTTTGTCGAGGACACAGGCAGCTTTAGGCTCTGAGCTGCTTTTTAAACATGATTAAAACATTTGCTCTTCACACTTGATCAGTGCGGACTAGCTTCGGTGCACAGGGTGGAGGACACTTCACGGGCGGAAGGATGCGCATTTATAATTTACTAATGCAGCTCCACAGCCACTGCACAGGGACTGGACACACACTGGACCGATTATACGTATCGATAGATGGATAGAAATGCTTCCCGTCCCGTTGTATTGCCTCTGTGGCTGCTATCCCACAGTGACGAGCCCCTGCATACTGGAGGTCTGAGTAATGTTTGGTGATGCGAAAGGAGCTGCGCCAAGGCCCCTCCACCGTCCCCGTTTCCCCGATACATCGACAACAAAGTCGTCGATGGCGTAAACAAAATCACGTTCACCTTCAACAGGAAAAACGCCGATTAAAGTAAATAACACGGCTGTGAAATGCGAGCCTGTGCCGCATCCACAAACTCCCTAGTTCCCCTGCTCCTCCTTCCTTTGTACGCTACGCCCTGAAGCGGCGTCCCCCCCCATCGGAGACACCTGTTTCTCCGGCCCCGGCTCACCTTCTGGTCTCCCATCTCGCCACCCTGCTGCCCCGGAGCCGCAAACACCGCCGGTATTTCTGCTCCGTCCCCGGGTTGTTGGTTTATTGCCACCGCGGAGCTGGTACTGATGCTGCCGGAGTGCAACGCATCCTCACACGGACACCAACGCCTTTGGGCCGAAGAGCACACAGCGCATGCGGGAGAGGAGAATTCTGGGTAATGATGTTCACGCCTTGCTGCCTTCGGTGACCGTCGGAAGAAACCGTGTGAAGAAAAATAATAAATAAATAATAAATAAATAAAAGCGACTTTTATTTTATTTTGCTTTATTTTTTAACGACCTAAATTAGGATAAAAAAAAGCAGAAGAGAAGAGTGACTGACACATTCAAGCACAAAATAAATGGTAAATACAACAACGAGAGGCTTCATTTCGAGCAGGACGTATTATTTATTGATTAATATTAATGTAAACTAAAAGACAAAAGCAGAGATAACAGTAATTTAATGTTTACGTTTTGAAAAAGATAAGATATATATTGTGTGGTTTATATAATTATCTAATCTTCTAATCTTACTAGTTAGCTTTGGTATGAAATACCACAATACATTTACCCAAGTATTATATTTAACTTGTACTTAATTTGGGGATAATTACCAGATTGTTTTTTATTGAAACCAAATTATGAAAGAGTTCAAGCTAGCTCCACATCAGCCAAGAATAAAATGCCTTGATGTGTCAATGATATGAATATTTACTCCATATTATTGCAGCCATTAGTGCTTTTCACTCAGAGAAGCACTCAATCCTTGATCACATTTTAAATGCATAAAAAATTATATTACTATGTTTTTAAGTATTGTCTATTACCTACTTTAGACCTAAGTAAAAGAAGCAATACTACAATTTAATAATAATTAATAATTAATTGTAATTCCTCCAGTAGTGGTACAGTGGTTTGTCAGCCAGTCAGTGTTAATTTCTGATTACCTCAAAGCGCATTACATGTACTTTATTACATAACTTTATTTTATTCATTTTAATCATAATAATATAGTTGGCATCAGCTGGTAGAGATGAGAGTGACAACAACATGACTGTGTTCTAGAGTATGGATATATAGGTTGTGCAGGTTGGTTTCGGCAGCTGAATACGGTTCCACGTCACACAAGTGCTGTGAAAACAACAGAAACCTAAGACCCAGTTGTGTAGGCTCGCCTGTTGTGTTACAGGTGTAGTGGAAATGTACAGTATTGTCAATTTAATTGAAAGTATAGAGTAGATGAGTTATATTTGAACACCAACTCACGCACTTCTGTCCTACTTAACAAAGAATCTGTCATTATTTCTCTGCTTACATTACAGATAGGACCTACTTTCGGTCCCTTTGTAAAAATGAAGATCATAAGGTGGAGGTTTCAGAAGTCATTCACCTCCTGTTAAGCTGTTTTGTGATGGGCCTTTTTCTTTTTTTTTTTTCTTCACCGCCTGCTGTCATGAACAGACTGAAGTGAATTAAACATTATACATTGTCTTTTTACAGTGTTTAACTGTGAAACTAAACTCTCTTAAATAAAACAACACTTATATCAGTTTTTTGTCTTTTCTACAATTATTTTGAAAAGTTGTGGTCCGAGATTGAATCAGAAAGTTCTTACACCGCATCGTACTTAGTTGTGTCTTGTCACAGGAAGCCAAGCGTTCCTTTTCTACTAAGACATGGTGAGGACATGGTGAAATGTGTTTTAGCACCCTTGCACCAAAACCCACAGGGGTTTCATAAACCCCTTGCATTGTCGTTGTTTGCCCTATTTTATTTGATATCATTCAGCAAGTCAGAACACACTCGGGTATCACAGAGTAATTTGCAGTCTGAATGTGCAGAGGTGTACAGGATGTACATTTTTAGCAGTAGCAGGTTGCTGTGATGCGTTTCGATAAAGAAGCCTGTCAAACAAGACAGCATTTATGTTTGGTCAGCGATTTCTCTTGTCTGTTTGAAAGCCTACGTTGTTTTCCATCTACAAGTAGATTAAACAACTTCCACTTTACATGTGGGCCTTTCACTCAAAGTAACTCATTCTCACAGTGCAGAAAAACCATCAAACCCCTCCTCCCACCCACACACACACAGGTTTTTTGCGTCTGTCTCTGTCAGACGTGCAGCAGCAGAGACAGGATGAGTTTCAGAAGAAGACCACCTCTCACATAACAAGATGAAAATGTGGCTGACACAGTCGACTCCGGTAATATTTGCAGGTAAGACTGCTGAGCTATGTTTGTATTTGTCGCTATTGCTGAACAATTACTTATCTATCTATCTGTTTATCTGTCTATCTATCTATCTATCTATCTATCTGTCTATCTATCTATCTAAATATCTATCTATCTATCTAAATATCTATCTATCTATCTACAGTGGCAGTAGCAGTCATGGTGATATCGGCTCAAGGACCTGTGATTCTGAATGAAGAGCGGAAAACAGCATATGTCTCTGTTGGGTCCACTCTTGTCTTGCAATGCCGATTGAGGATACAGAATAATAACAGGTCTCGGGTGTCTTGGTATTTTAATCAGTTTGGACCTTCATTTAATCCCTCACAGGATCTGAAAAACAAGAATATAGCATATAACACTGCATCCACATCCAACCCCTGCAAAATGACAAATCAGGACTCGGGGGGTGAAGGACAAGAAATTAATGAAACGTTCTCTTTATCAAATGTTTCATACGAGAACAGTGGATGGTACTTTTGCAAAGTCACAGTGGAGATTCCTGTGTATATTTGCTATAACAGCAATGTAACATACGTAAATGTTACTGGTAAGTATTACTTGGTTACATGATTTTATAACATAAAACAATTTAAATACAAACAGATAAATAATTATAAATTCTTCATTTTACATTTATTAATATAATTTTTATTAATATATTTTATATTTATTAATTAATTCTATTCTATGTTAGCCACATTTTATATTATTACAACTGTCTTTTCCTATAATATGACTTTATCTGACACATAAATAATCAAACACTTAAGCCTGCTTGCTACTAACCTGCTTACTAAGTGTCCTACAAACCATTTTGTTTAGATGTTATTCTGTCTTGCTGTGACTTAATAAATGCTTCTTAAAGTGTTGTTTTGCTTCTTCCATGACAGCAAACAACATAAGGGAAAACACAACGTACCTGTCAGTAGTGACGCTTATACCAGGTGTGTGTCGGTGTGTTAATGCGTGTCCAGTGCTCAGAAACAGTAATGCACTAACTTTAGCTAATCTGTCCACAAATCTGGATTGCTGTGTGCACACGTGCTTCCTTTTATACTAGAATAGAATTAAAAAAACAAAAGTGTGGTCACATCTCAAGACAAAGTCTGTTTTTGCCTTTTACAGCAGACTTACCGAATGACCATAGCCTGCCTCTCAAGTCGTGGATGTGGATCATAGTGGGGGCTTCTGCTTTCACCCTGATCGTCCTGCTGGTCATATGCAACTTGCTTAGAAGGAGATGCCTCAAAAGCAGAGGTACTGGTCTTCCACTGATTGTCCTCTTGACTTAAAGATACTGCAGTAAACAGCATCTGTAGATTGTAGATAGGCTGTTTTGTTCTGACTGAACTGTGATGAAAACTACACACACACAAAAAAAAAGAGGGGCTAAGAGACAAAAGGGCAAACGATTTCCCAGAAAAACCTCCGGAGGCCCAGTCAGTTCATATCTTCTCTAGCTGAAGACTGATTCATTTCATTCAGCAGAAGAAGTGAGGATCAAACAGTGTTTGTGAGCCTGTGTTTATGAGCGAGAGAACAGAAGTGAGAGGTAACGTTGTTTGTGGTAATGAAGTCAGCTCCATCTGCCCAGGCTGTGGCCAGTGCAGATGGAGCAATCAAGAGGTTTGTGTGGTTCAACAGCATAGCGTGAGACAATCGACTAAACTATCAGTGTAGGACAACTAAAACTCTCTTTTTGTGTTTCAAGCAGAAGCACACATCAAGCTTTTAATCCAGATTGTGCAGGCAGAGGTCAGGGCATTAAAATCAATATCAGGTATTTACTGAAGTAAAAGAATCCTTGCGACACAGCACCACGCACTTCATGTCTCTTAAAGACTGTTTGAGAGGACGAGGACGCCGCGTTATTTATTCTAGATTTTAGCACAACATACCATATGTTCTTGTGTTTAGATTACCCGTGTAGCACATCAGTTGTCAGTTCCCATGTTTCCACCACAGGACAGAACTGATTTTTATGTAGATATAACATTTCCACCACACTTGACCGACAGACAAAAGGCCACTCGTGTGGACAGAAAGAAGAAGTAAGAAGAAGAAGTGTAAGTAAGCAGAGGGACTACCTGTAAAGATTTGTCTGCAGGGGATGATCGCAGTCTACAATATACACAAAATATTATAAATATAAAATGATTTATTGCTTGGGAAGTTTTTTTTAAAGTTAAATATCAGATTTACAGCAAGTGTAGTTTCTATTTTACATTAAATTGTAGTAATGAGAGAATAGTGTTTGTGTATTTTAGCTGTGACACACTGTAATGAGTTTAAAATAAATATAGGGACATAAAGAAAAAGTAAGATTTCTGTGAATGTAGCTGTAAATTATTTTTATATTGTTGTGTTTCCACTGGCTTTATAAAATATCAAATAGCATTGTCCAGAATTGTTTGTGCACCAGTGGGAAATGAAACCCTGACATGTCGGCGCATTCATTTTGACCATTTGACCGTTTTATAATGGTGCTCATCAGTTGTCACTTCCGAAACCAACTGACTGTTTTAATTTTGGAACATAGGTAAAAATGTGTTGGTAACAATAATTGTTCACAAACAGATGTGGGAAGACTATAAAGTGTTGTCAACTGCACTTTATATAGATTGTCTGTGTGAAAAGCAACACAGGAAATGTGCTAAAACAACTCAGAGACATCAGTGCAACCCGAGGTCTGTTAAAATTGTTACAATCAAGCCAGAGAGTAGGACGTGCTGCACAAATTTTAACACATGAAAACACGTAACAAGTAATTATTTTCATCATTGTTTGGTAGAACAACACAAGCAATAATTATTTAACCTCCCTGCGGTTTATGAGTAGATTATGTATCTGTGCATCTTTTACGCTTTAAAGAAATATTATGTCTCTCTCAGCCAATTGTTTGTCTGTATATCAAACCTGTTACTGAACTCATCATGAAACACGTTCTGCCATGAAATGTTTCATAGGTCAAAGGGCAGTTATCATCTGTGTGAGTAATTTAATGATTAACAATTATAGTATATAGGATTTTATTTTAAAGAATATCAACAATTCATTAAATACTATGTAATACAGCACATCATGACACTGTCCCTGCTTTTAACAGTTGAACATCTTACACTCGTCAAAATGATTTCCATCTATGTTTTATCTATGTTACCACAGAATTTTTCTATGATTTCTTTGGGCCACATTTTATACTTTTAGCATAAAAAATGCATTTTATAATTAATGCTAGACGAACATTTATTCTAGTTTTTATCTTAGTTATTAGTCCCACTGACGGGGTGAAGGATTTTCTGAGATGTGACTGGTTTGACTACAACAAACAACATAGGATTAGTGTTCTGTAAAACCAGGTCCCAGGAAGCAGCTGATAAATGATCTCTAAGGAGACATCACAACTGAAGTCTGTCCTGTATTTCCTTTTTAAAGCAGAACCAGATGCCATCTATATGAACACTCGTCCTATAGTCAACAAACAGCCTTCCCCTCGACCTTGGGTGCCGGCGGACAACCTGAAGGCGGCTCCTGCTTCTCAAAACCTCCAGACTCCGAGTCCCGGCAGGAGATACGAGGAAAGCAAACACAGGAGGAGATGACGGACCTCAATCTACTGAATCGTGTCATTATTTAGTTTTGTAAATGTTCTTTTTTAAATTGTATTTCTTCAAGCTGGGACGCACCGTGTGATGTGACCCCTGTGGGTCCTGGCCCCGACTCAGGGAGTCTCCTGCTGAGACTGATGATCGGAGCATCCAGCAGGTGGCGGACGGTGTCTGCTGTAAAACTCCAAGTCAAGATTTTAATTTTTTATGTGACTTTCTTTGTGTGAGCCTTTGTAAGTAAATGACAAATGAGTGTTTTATTTTATATCTGAAATAAATCGACTTTATACCATTAAAAAAGGGTTGGTGCTGTATGTTTATCAGTGTGTTTTACTGAGGTTTTAGGGTTGGACGCTCATTAAAGCTGAATTTGGCACCTACATGCTGGATTAAAACATAAACAAACCAAACGGGAACAAAGGCAGCCCTGTCCAGATCTGTCCCTCTTCACACCTGATTGGTTGCACGGTGAGGTTTAAAGAAAGGTGCGTAAAGTCACATGACCAGGAGCTGCCTACCGTAGCGCGCACCGCCGCCGGAGCGTCTCCGCCTGCAGGAGTTAGATGTGGATTGAGCGTTACAGGTGGAGCAGACGAAGCGCAGAGCTGGATCCCAGATCCCAGACTGACCGGGCCCTGGTGTGGACAGACCCCCCGACGGCTCTCGGTGAGTGTGACGCGCTCATGACTTGAGTTCAGGACTTGTTTGTGCGCAGGTTCGTCCCTCAGGATCACTGGTTTCCACCCGAGCTCGGGCTCCGCTGGGGGGATTGGACTGTGAACCTGCGGGGTGAAGAACTGCGCACTGTAACTTGTCCGTGTTATCTAAAGATTATAGGATATCCTCATCTAATAATAGTAGCTCGGAGGCAGACTAAGCAGTGGTGGAGTGTGTGTGTGTGTGTGTGTGTGTGTGTGTGTGTGTGTGTGTGTGTGTGTGTGTGTGTGTGTGTGTGTGTGTGTGTGTGTGTGAACACTACAGACGGTGACAGAGGGGAACAGATTCAGGACTACTGCTAAGAGGAGTGAGTGTTACTCCATTCAGTAGTAAAGTTCACTTCCACTGAAAACCAATGAGCAAAAACTGAATCTTTTACAAATAACTATTATTATAGTTATAATTATATTACAAATAATGGTACAATCTTTTACAAATAACTATTATCATTATAGTTATTATTATATTACAAATAATGGTACAATCTTTTACAAATAACTATTATTATAGTTATTATTATATTACAAATAATGGTACAATCTTTTACAACAAAGCATCAACAACTTGTAAACATGTAGAATAGCACTTCAGTGGCAATGAACCGGACGGGACGTTATGCTGTTGGGGTTAAACATGATATTCAGAGACTCATGGCTTCACTGAGGTTGACAATCACAGCACATGATACGTTTGCCTGCCTGAGCGAACGGAGCTCTGCTGTCAGTGCACTTGCACAGGGGATTGCCTGGTTTCAGTTGCCAGACTTCAGCTCGGTGGGGTTACTGGGTGTCGAGGCACGCTGCACACAGCTCCACCACAAATTATAAACTGCCACTGTGTGATCTAACTTGGCGGTGTTGCACCTTTCTATTGTGTTTCACCAAATGTGCACACTCACAGTGAGTAGCTGCACTCTGTACTTGTTTACTTTGAATGGCTTGTTTGATATTTCAGGGACTACAGACTTCTAGTATCTGATGATAAATGTTTTTCAGAGATATAAAACATAAAACACCTTTCTTGGTTGTGCGCATATCACATGATAGACTGACATGATATTTTTAAGCTTGTGTGTAGGCAGCTATTTATAAGAACTGATCTCATGAAGAAGGAGGCCTGATGTACTGGTGTGAAGAAAACAATCTAGTAAACAGTTTGTTCTTCTTGTCTGTGCATTCACACTGAAGATGGGACATCAGGCCTTAACAAACTGCAATGGGCAATTTTTTCATAATTTCTTCACCTCAGCCAATGCTTGATCAATCAAAAAAAAAAAAGTATTATTACAGTTTGAAAAAAGATCATTAGTGATCTAAAGAGTTACGAAATGAGGTCCTCGGCTTTAATTTAAAACCTAAATTGAAGCCACATCTTGTTTTCTTGGGCGTTCCCATCTGTCAGTCAACACATCACTGGTCGAACATGTAGGGATATTTAGGTTTTCATATTTTCCTGTTGTTCCACAGGTCCTGCTGAGACTTGTCTGGGCGTGTGTGTGTGTGTGTGTGTTGAAGTGTCTTCTCAATAATAATAATTTGTCACCGTAAAGACTACTATCAGGTTGTATCAGGCTGTTGCGCAATTATCCTGTTGTTAGCTGCTCCTCCTTATTTGCATTAATTGTCCATTGGCTTAATGATATGTGTAGCAGACTTGAAAACCTGAACACACAGCGTGTTTTTGAAGTATTGTTTTCAGCTAATTACAATTCTCCCGCACATCAAAACAAAAGATGGCAAGCTGCTGTCATTATAATAAAAAAAGGTTCGTTTTAGCAGATCTGAGCTTGCAAAAATATAACCTGCTTTTGACCTGGGGCGTGTTTTCCAATGAATGTTTCACAACAGTGTCTGTGACACAAGGACTGTCAAAGGTGAACACCCTCCCACAGTCAGTTTCCTGACTAGGCCCCAGTGATGGAATACTGTACCGCGGCCAACTTACGTTTTCCTGCCAGCAAGGTAGACGGAGAGACTGGCAGTGACATCAAATCAGCACACCAGTTAGTCAGTGAAGGAAGTCAGTTATAGCCGGAGGAGGCTTCGCCCAATCAATTCAATCTGATCAGATCTACGCAGTCGCAGCTCACTCCAGCTGTTTGTCTGTTCACACGCCTTTTTGGATTTGTTGATTTGACTCACGCTGACGACAACAGTGTGCTTGTCTGTGCACGCTTGAGGTTTTACTTCGTGTGCGGCACGTAGTCGTTGAGAGAGTGTAGTAGATATCGTGGAGGCTCTTGAACAGGCTATAAATATCCTCATGCTGTCTGTAGATAGTCCTGTAGGGTCTTCTTCAGTGTCTTGTACTAGTTGACGTGCAGCCTTCGACCCCGCTGCTGTTTTAATTCTGCTACCTGATGAGTATAAACCCAGCAGTAGCATGAGAAATACATATTCACTATTACACCCGGACGTATCATGACACTAAGAAACTCTTTTAGTCCCACTGCTGTTGTTTGTTCTGGTTCTTCTTCTTCTTCTTCTTCTTCCCACAGACTTTGCTTCTGTGGTTACGATAGTGTAACATGCAACCAGCGCTTCAAATAGCAGGTCACCTTTCAAATGAAGCACAAAGAGAGTCGATACTGCTCGCATTTTCTGCAGAAACAGCGTCCCTCTTAAATCTTGGATTTCTGTAACTGTGATGAAAATTACTATATAGTTTTACAGAAGGAGAAAATCAGGTTGTTCAGAACTGTGTAACGAGCTGTGAGTCTAATGGCCGATCGGGTTAAGCTGGCTGAACGAGAATCAACATCGATCCCCTATAAACAAAAGGTGTAACTGGATTTCACACTAGTCTTACACAACTTACTCTCTGCCTCTGTGGAGTGAACACCTGATGTGATGGTGCTTTACTATTATTGTTGTGTCTAAGGTGCGAGAGAAGCAGAGACTCAGGCTGGGAGGAATGACAGAGAGCTGAGACCAAAGACCTTGATAATGATTAATGGTTATTAATATACAACATTCAACAACAACACTTTATTACTGAAGCACTAGTCTCAGTAGAGGTGTGATAAAGGGTCATAGGCAGATTTGTGATAAGCCATAAGACTGCAGCTGTTAATGCTAGTAAGTTATTAGCAAAATGGACTTTGGCAGTGAGGGTGTGTTGCCTTATTCTAGCACAGGGGTCAAATAGTCCATGGGAGGATTCTTCCTGATTAATCAAAAGGGACAACGCAAGCCAAAAAGGTGAAGGACATAATAACATCAAGGTGGCGTCAAAAGCTGGCAAAACCAAACTTCAATTATTTATTATTTGTAATGTGAAACGTGTTCTAGCGTGATAGTAACAAATCTCACAGAGAATTACACCGGACACCAGACCTCTGCAGCTCCTCTCACTCCTATGGAAAATTTTAGCTCCTTTCAGCTAATTGTTTTGGTTTTCTTGCCTGTAAACTGGTTGTTTTCAGGAAATTAGGCTTTAAAAAAAAAAAACAAAAAAACAAAAAAACATGTACGTGCAAGCTGTTTGTCCAGCACTGAAAGATTTCCAGGGATGGAACGCACATGACTTCAGATAAAGACTGTAAATAAGTTCTGTAATTGTCTGAAATATTACATTTATAGTAATATTGTAATGTATATAATGTATGTTAGTTTTGTTTTCAGCTTGGCCTCAAAAGCGGCCAAACAGACACACACACACACACCTTCTCCTCTGTCCGCACTCCCACCCTCATCCCATTCACACATGCACACACTCGTAGTGCGAGTGTGACCCTAGATAAACAAAGTAAGAGAAAAGAACCGCTGCCTGCTCCTCTATTATCGTAGACATGCTTGCCTGTCTGTCAACTTCTGTGAACAACAACCTCTAGTCATTCTGTTCAGTTATAGCACCTAACAGCTCCTGCCCACCCCCGAAGACACACAGCCTCGGGGTAAAACATGCAAGGCATTGGCTCTCTGACAACAGGTGAGCAGCCCTAAACATGCCGCAGCTCGTCCCGCTGTGTGAAATAACGACAAAGGAGGGAGCACTGCATTTTGTGGCAAAAGGCACATTTAAAAACTTGTCGTTCTGAGGCACACAGAGTGCACGGCAACGTGTCTGTCGAGGAAATCTGTGTGTCTCAAATGATGCAGTTCTGTGAAACCTGTTGTATTTTTCCCTGGGAACCAAACTCTTAATAACGGTGCTGCTTTTGAGCACTGTGCACTAAAGATAAGAGCAGAGTTTTCTGATGTGAGTCTGTTCTTAAATATGGTTTGTGTGTTATTCTGAGGAAAAAGTGTCCTGATGTATTTTGAATGAGGCTGCGCCACTCAGTCAAAAAAAAAAAAGAGAAACTCGCCAAAGAAGTGGTACATTTCAATTCAGTGTGAATCCCAGGACAGGGATGGAGCGCTAAAGCAGTGAGTTATTGTGATCTGCATGCGTGCCCAAACTTGAACTGATCCCTTCTGTTTCTTGAACCCCACTGAGCCCAGAGGAAGCGGGGTCTTATCAGGGACGAGGACAGGAAGCGACAGAGAGTGTAAGAGGAAGGGAGAGTGGGGGTTGGTGGGCAGCGTGGCACTGTGCAGGTTTTCTCTTATCACCTCTGTGTTTTTCTGACGTTGACTGTGTTTTGTATCCATGTGTGTGTTTTGTATCCATAGTTAGAACGGTGTTGCTTGACATCTGTAGTTCGACAACAGCATTATATTTGTTGCTGTTTCGTATTCTGTCTGTGTTTTTGAGAAATGTGCCATCAAAGCATAGTCTTAAAAAGAATGAAGGGACAGCTAATATCTATGTAGTGTATCTGTCTGTGTCATCGGTTTCTGATAATTTCATTTATAGATGTCTTTGTATCTATTCTAGTAGTTGGTACCGTGGAGATGATCACCTCCACCCTTCATCACCAGTAGCTTGGCAGCATGGCTTCTTCTCCTCCTTCCACAGAGGACATCAGCAGCTCATTAACACTGTGCTGGATGCTGACCCCGACATAGGTCGACACCACACAAGACGCCAACTTCAAACTGAACCACGGCAGGCTGAGCTGCTCTCTACAGGCCTGGATAAACCTCTTTATGAACTGCTTTGAAAACATTCCTTGTGCCAAGGCGGCACATGTCCAGGACAGTGACATCACCTCATTGTAACAACATCTGGACCGAGACCTTAGACCATGTTCTGTCTCTGATTAGGTGTTTCGGTGGCAGAGCTGGACTGTGCAGCTCTTCCACACTCAGACAAACCTGGACTCTGAGCCATGTCTCTTCTCTCAGCACTGAGCATCGTCTGGGGATTGATGCTCCATGTTTCCTTCAGTGTGCTCAACACTCAGTACTGTGTCCCACGAAAGACTGTCCCCTACCAGAGTAAGTCACAGGCTCTCACTGCCTCACCTCCTTGTGTTGTAACAGTGTTTCCACTCCCAGGACGGATCAGTAAACACCAGATTTTGTGGCGGTTTGTGAATGTATTTGAATATTTTACTCATGATGTATGAACAAGTAGTGCAACTTTAACTGGTTGCTATTTGTGCTGGCTTGGACACGCTGATTAAATTTCACTGCACTTGCATTTAGTTTTTTGCCGTGAGAGCATTTCTCTAACTGCACAGAGCCACAGAAGATAAAATGTAGAAGGAAAATATAATTAATGCGGATGTTCTCCTGTTCAGACAATCTGAAGTTGTTCAGAGAAGAGGGGATATTCAACTACTCCATTATACTAATGAGAGATGACCTGGGTGTGCTGCTGCTTGGGGCCAGAGAGGCCATATATGCTCTGGACATGAACAACATCTCTGACAAAAAGTCTGGGGTAAGAACATGTGAAGAAGTTCATTTTAATCCATGTGCATGTTGGATAATAACAAGCGAAAGCTTTTTTGTGGGAAAATATCTAGTTAACAAGGTCTTAATTCAGATAGTAGTGCTTTGTTTACGATAATTTGCTGCAGTGTTGAAGCCATTTCATCAAATAATCATTAACCATTGACATAAAACCAATCCTGGCTCATATCAACAGGTGACAAACTTTATAGCTTATGGCTCCTTAAAATGATGTCCTGTCCTTTTGTGAGCCCCGCATCATAATTTACAGTAATGTGAATGAGAGTTATAAACATTTCAACGTGATTGGAAGGATTTTAGAGGTCTGACCAAGGAAGAGAAGCAAGAAAGGTTCAGTAGTGCAGACAGCCAGTAAATCAAGTCAGTTTCTTTTTCCATTATTTCAAGTCTGTTTAATCATTTTCTAACACTTCTGATTTATCATGGTCCTGACCCTGTGGTTGGGAACCACTGCTTTATATCATATAAACTCAGCCTCTTGTACCTGTTTGAAAATATTTCACTCTAGTGATCGTGCTAAAAATCGATTCCTGCTGTCTTTGTGTGTGTTTTCATGCTTTGCTTTTACAGTCCAGCAGCTAATGATAGTGTTCAGAGATTAGATTGCACACTGCACAACATTTGTTCTCATGTCAACAGTCCGTCCAACCCTGTCTACTTCATCAGTGCATAGCTGCATGAGGTATTTGAACTAATATTGGTCTTGTTGAACCCTGCGGGACAACACCAGGTTGTTGATTCGTAATTCTAGTTGCACAACTAACAGTCACAACTGAAGCTAGCAAGTGCGTTGTTTTTTTTCACAGTGCACTAACTGGTCTTGATGTCAGGCGAGCATGAAGTGTGTGTGTCGCTGCTCCACTGTCACGGTGTGTGGTTGCGACATCATATTGTACCAACGTGCTCTGACAAGATCGTTTTCCCTCTGTTGTTGCAGGTGTATTGGAATGTTACCGAGGAAAAACAGACGGAGTGCACGTACAAAGGAAAACTTGCAGAGGTTTGTCTAAAGTCTTTTAAATCAGAATTTACATAAGGTAACTTTCACTTCTAGGGCAAGAAACAGCCTTTAAGAATGACTGTTGACTGAAAGCAGTTTACTCCCGTGTGCAATTTATCTCTGTACATTTGTAAATCATTTATATTGGAGTGTGTGTGTGTGTGTGTGTTTTTTCCTTTTTAAGACTTTGAAGAATTCTCTTTGAAGTACTTTGCCTACAGCTTCGTAGTTAATGTCCAAATAAAGCCAGTAGAAGAAAATGCGTGTGCACAGCCTTGACCTTTTGGTCGCCAGCTCGACTCAGGGCAGCCAGTGTAGTCAGTGTATGCATGTGGCATGTTTGTGTTTTTGCCGCTGAACTAACAAGCTCTGACCTTGGCATTCTATCTGCTGGATTTCGTTTCAGGTGGAATGTCGTAACTACATCCGAACGCTGCACCAAGTCAACGACACCACTATGTATGTGTGTGGCACAAATGCTTTCAGCCCCACCTGTGATTATATGGTAAGTATAGAATATGGGGTTGGTGGGGAGGATCATGCAGACAGTTTCTGTAGGCAGGACTTTGTGTATTAGCTGCTGCTGCTGGTGTAGATTACTGATTAGAGAGGTTGTGCTCTTTCAGGATCCATATAGGTGGTTGTTTGGTATGTTGGGATGAGGATGAAGATCAGCATACTCCATGAAAAGATCTAAACCACCAATGTGTTAGTCAGTCTGCCAGTACTTTCCCTACACTGTGTGTGGGACAGAAATGTTGCTTAAAAAGGAACAAATTGTACATTTGATAGGGACTATTTAAATTAAATTAAATTAAATTAAATTAATTAAATTTAATTGAATGTAATTAAATTTATAGAATAATACTCATCTGGTGGTCCAGTGAGTATTTAAGACAGCAGGGTGGTGTAAAGGACAACATCAATCTATCGATCTGTTCTTGGGTTTTAGTCTTCTCAGTTCTCACGAGTTGTTGACATACAGTCAATAAGCAACAATGTTTTGCTGCAGTTTCTTAAATTGTCACAATGTAAATCCCATCACGTCTGACAATACACATTCACACATATTTAAGTGTGTCTTGGTTGCGGTTTAAGAAACACTTTATAAGCCCACTCCTTTATAGTCTTTGTTGGGTTTGATTGTCAAACAACACACATGAATGCAGTTTATTTTGGCAGGGCAGTCGAATCTCAGGGGACTGAGCATTCTTGAATGCATCACCAAGGACAATTAAATTAAATGGTTCCTATGTGCAACGGCAGAGCCACAAGACTATCATATAAATTTTCTTTAACATAAAAATAGCACTAATGTTCACTTCTATTTAAAACGGGGCTCTAGCTCCTTTCTAACTAAAAGGCAAAACAGGGGCTGTGTTACCGCTTGTTTTAAAAACATATGTTTTGTTTTGGAAAATGTTCAGTAATAATATATGGAAGATGTGGTTAATGGACTGAACACAAACCGCTGGTAAGGACCTCTGAATCTGAATACTTTGAATAAAGAAACACAGATTTCTGTCTTTTCCCTTCTTTTAACTTCTTCAACATTTTTCTTTCTTTCCAACAGACGTTTGTTAACGGAGAGCTGCAGCTGCGGGGAA